>NC_062541.1:15703852-16003852 GCF_022655615.1 Tachysurus fulvidraco
AGTGGTGATGGTGTGTGTGTGTGTGTGTGTGTGTGTGTGTGTGTCAGGGGGAAGGTGAATTGGCAGTGTGTAAAGGGAGATATGAAATTATTACAATAATTTTACCATTCAGCAGTGTGAGCAATGTAAAGGAATTCCAATGATGAAGCAGGTGTTCTGTGAGAGGTGCCATCTGGCAGCAGAATTAGGAGCTTATGAGCCAGGTGCTCGTGCAGCAGAGAGGAATCGGAAATGAACTCTAATGTGATCTTTTCCCCTCATGGCCTCCAGGAACATGACTTTGCACTGATACAAGCTAAAGAAAGTGCTTTGTTCTAAATAATGTGTGTGTGTGTATGCGTGTGTGCGCGTGTGTGCGTATGTGTGTGTGTGTGTGTGTGTGTGTGTGTGTGTGTGTGTGTGTGTGTGTGTGTGTGTGTGTGTGTGTGTGTGCGTGTGTAATTAAATCTGTAGCAGAGGACAAAAAAAGGAAAGCTTCAAAAATCAATATATAAATAACATAAAATATATAAATACATTTAATGTAATTCAACAGCCAGTCTGTCTTTCATCCATGTGTTTGTCCTGCACAGGATGGAATCTTGGAGTCTATCCCAGAGGATTCTGGGTACAATGGAGAAGACACAAACCCATTACAGGGCACACGGATTCTCGTTTGAGATGCCAGTCAGACTACAACACATCTTTGGGACGGGAGAGGAAACCACCAAAGCAGGGAGGAGGCTGGAAGTGAACCTCCGACCTTGGAGGTGTGAAGCAAACAACATGCTAACCATTAAATAACTAAATTAAAAAAAACACCATTCTGGCTGAATGTATCACATGTTTTCAGAGATAAATGGTGTGCATTATCTGTGTTCACAACATGGTGTGTATTATCTGTATTAACATTGACCAACACACATTAAAAAGTGTCAGCTAAAATGTTCTAAATACCAAAGGACAACTTACTTCCTAGCTAGTGTGTGCTAATGCTAACCAACGGCTATTCAATATTTATAAACTATCGTGTGTAGTTTGCTATACACATGCTACTTCATTTGCCTCACATCGGTTCTGTCAATAAAATATGATTCAAATGTAATGACTCCTTTCTTGGGTCAAGATTTTTTATAAATGAGGAACACAAAATAAATTCATAAAAAAAAATAAAAATAAAAATATTTTTAAATAAATCTGCTGCCATCTTGTGGTGAATATTGTATCATATACAACAAGTTTGTGGATATTTCCTGTAAAAATGGCTTTTAATGACAACCCTGAGGTGCATTAGACATTAAGGTACATAAGGTGTATATTAAGTCCAAAACCAAGCCAGAAAGATGAATTTAAAACAACTAGTTTGTTTATGTATTAGTGCTTTGCTCCACACACAACTCACATCTGAATACAGCATCTTATCAGTGCGGGGGTATTCCAATGGGGTATTTTGGGGATATTATTTTATATACGAGAGCTACAAGTCTATTAGTATACAAGAGATGGCAACTAAATGTGGTCTTAGACAACCTCCTCATATCAATACACAATTGTCAGACTGTATATTTATAATCACACCCTCCAGTGTCACCCATGTGAGGATGAGGTGTTGTGTTGGTGCACCAATTTCAGAATAACGCCAACTTGTTCTACAATAAAAGGTTAAATTAGCTAAGAGTTTTAAGCTAACACCTTTCCCAGGAGAGAAGTGTGGGGCTTGTTATAACAGCAGAAGACATGTTGGAACTCACTCATTAATTTATTTTCTACCGCTTATCCGTACTCACGGGGAGCCTGTGCCTATCTCAGGCGTCATCGGGCATCGAGGCAGGATACACCCCTGGACGGAGTGCCAACCCACAGGGCACACACACACACACACACACACACACACACACCGGACAATTTTCTAGAGATGCCAATCAACCTACCATGCATGTCTTTGGACCGCGGGAGGAAACCGGAGTACCCGGAGGAAACCCCCTAGGCACGGGGAGAACATGCAAACTCCACACACACAAGGCGGAGGTGGGAATCGAACCCCCAACAATGGAGGTGTGAGGCGAACGTGCTAACCACTAAGCCACCATGCCCCCAACATGTTGGAACTATTTCGACAAATGATACTAATATTACACCCTGAAGCTCCACGTAGATTGTAGATAAGTAAATATTTAGGTGCATCTCAACAAATTAGAATGTCGTGAAAAAGTTTATTGAGATTGCCCTTGTATATCAGTATTACCAACAACAGATCCATATTCTATGCTTTGTGAAGTTTGACACACAAATTTACAACTAGGGGTCATTTAATCATGATATTTATCTTATCCTTGTGTGGTTTTGGGACGCAGGAGAAAACTGGAGGGAATGTAGAGGAGAACATCCACAGAAAGTCTACACAGACAGGAACCTGAGATCTGGATCATAACACGAACCTGAGACTCTTCACTCTCCAACAAGTGAATTATAAGTAAACCTTGTCTAATCTGTAACCAAATTCACATGCAATATTTTTTTTTTAAGTAAAAATGTAAAAAAAAATTAATAAAATGTAAAAAGAACTAAACTTTAAAATTATTATTATTATTATTATTATTATTATTATTATTATTATTATTATTATTATTATGACTAGCAGTAGTAGTGAACATAAAGTGCTGTATCACTGCCTTCCATAGTATTTTCTAGAAAGCTCTAGCATTAACTCAGTGTGACTCAGAGTGACTCAGTGCGTAATCAAAGTTTAGGAAGCCAGATACTATACAGATCCTGTTATTTTTCAAAATAAAAGTCCGACAGCGAGGCGGCTTAGCAACCAGATTTATGTATTGATTTATAACAAATTATTTACAGATTCTACAATGTTTAAATTTTTTTATAAAGATGTTCAAGATTAGCCTCCACTGTGTGAATTATTTTTTATTGTACTAAATAATAATAATAATAAATAAATGCTAGAGTATATAGTGTACAGTCTATGTAGTGTACATAGTGTACAGTCATGGCCAATCGTTTTGGTAGTGATACATTTTGCTGCTTCAGTATTTGAAGATTATTTTTTCACATGCTTCTATGGTATACTGGAAAACATTGATAAGCATTTCATAAGTTTTAAAGCCTTTTATTGGCAAAAAGCCCCCAACAGTTAATATAGTCAATATTTACAGTGTTGACCCTTGTTCTTCAAAGAACATTTGCAATTCGCTGTATCATGCTGGATATTAGCTTCTGGGCCAAATCTTGACTAATGGTGATCCATTCTTGCCTTATTAGTGCTCAGACTTCACAATTTGTGGGCTTCTGCTTGTCCACTCACCTTTTGAGGATTATCACACTGTAAATACAGACAGCATGTTACATGTCCCAACAGAGACAGTAACACACTGGATCACTGTTACACTACAATAAAGGATGCATATCACTCTGTCCCACGGGCAGCTCTGGGGCTCTCTGATTACTGTTTAGTTCATCTCATAGAAATCAGCTAAACCTGTATTAAGGACTGTAAAAAGACGGACCGAGGAAGCGGAGCAGGATTTACAAGCCTGTTTCTCTCTCACTGATTGGACTGTTTTTGAAGTTTCTGCCACGAGCTCACAGAGACTGTAACATCATATATCAGTTTCTGTGAGGATTTGTGTATTCCTACCAGGACTCACTTAACTTACAACAATGATAAACCATGGTTCACTGCAAAACTCAGCCAGCTCCGTCAGGCCAAAGTGAATGCTCACAGAAATGGGGATAGAGTCCTGTACAAACAGGCCAAATACACACTGTAAATGGAGATCAGAGTGGCAAAGAGGAATTATTCTGAAAAGCTACGGATTCAGTTTTCCTCTAATGACTCAGCTTCAGTGTTGAAAGGTCTGAAAGCCATCACCAACTACACGACACCATCCCCAGCACTGTGGTGAATCAACAACCGGCAGACGACCTGAACCAGTTCTATTGCAGGTTTGAAAAAGCCCAATTCACACCTCCTGTAACCTCCGACTCTGCCACACCTAAAATTCAGTTCAGTGAAGATGATGTGTGTCAGGTCTTCAGGAAGATCAAGAGAAGAAAGGCACCAGGCCCAGACAGCGTTTCACCAGCCTGTCTGAAAACCTGTGCTGATCAGCTGGGCCCATCTTCACACGGATCTTCAACAGATCACTGGAGCTGTGTGAAGTCCCCTCATGCTTCAAAAGCTCCATCATCATCCCCGTCCCAAAGAAACCTAAAATTACCGGGCTAAATGACTACAGGCCTGTGGCTCTAATGTCTGTGGTCATGAAATCATTTGAAAGACTGGTTCTGGCTTATCTGAAGGACATCACTGGACCCTTACTGGACCCTCTGCAGTTTGCTTACAGAGCAAACATGTCTGTGAATGATGCAGTCAATATGGGACTGCATTATGTTCTGCAGCATCTGGACAGACCAGGGACTTATGTGAGGATCCTGTTCGTGGACTTCAGCTCTGCCTTTAACACCATCATTCCATCACTCCTACAGCCCAAATTAACCCAGCTCTCCGTGCCCTCCTCTGTCTGTCAGAGGATCACCAGCTTTCTGACAGACAGGCACAACTAGTGTGACTGGGGAAACTCAAATCCAGCACCCGCACCATCAGCACTGGCACCCCTCATGGTTGGGTCCTCTCCCCATTGCTCTTCTCCCTGTACACGAATGACTGCACCTCTAATGACCCCTCTGTCAAGTTCCTGAAGTTTGCAGACGACACCACACTGATCGGCCTCATCCAGGAACGGTGACAAGTCTGCTTACAGACTGGAGGTGGAACGGCTGGCTGTCTGGTGCAGTCTTAACAACCCGGAGCTGAACACGCTCAAGACAGTGGAGATGATCGTGGACTTCAGGTGAAACCCCCCTGCTCTCCCCCCACTCACCATCATGGACAGCATTGTGACAGCAGTGGAGTCATTCAGATTCCTGGGAACCAAAATCTCCCAGGACCTGAAGTGGGACATTCACATAGACTCCATTGTGAAAAAGGCTCAGCAGAGGTTGTACTTCCTTCACCAGCTGAGGAAGTTCAACCTGCCACAGGACCTGCTGAAACAGTTCTACACTGAAATCATCGAATCCATCCTCTGCACCTCAGTGACCGCTTGGTTCAGCTCAGCCACCAAATCTGACCTCAGAAGACTACAGAGGGTAGACCGGACTGCTGAGCGAACCATTGGCACAACTCTCCCCACTCTCCAAGACCTGTACTTCTCCAGAGTGAGCAAAAGGGCAAAGACAATCACTCTGGACCCCTCACATCCTGCACACTCACTCTTTGAACTCTTGCCATATGGTCGACGCTACAGAGCCCTGAGCACCAGAACGACCAGACTCAAAAATAGTTTCTTCCCATCTGATGAAAACTTGACATACACACAGAACAAACAACACTATTCTTACATTGTTTACTTAAAACACATATTTACTTATTTATATTTCAATTTGCACATACAAACTGTCTATATTATATATGTGTTCGTGTTTTTGTCAATGTCATCCTGTTACACTGTGGAGCTTCTGTACTAAGACAAATTCCTCGTATGTGAAAACATACCTGGCAATAAAGTTCTTTCTGATTCTGATTCTGATTCTGATTGCCTTGTAAGATGCACGGATCATCACCAGATTGCTCCTGGACCGTCGGGAGAAGTTGCTCTTGCAGGATGTTTTGATATTTCTTTATTCTTGGCAGTGATTTAGGGCAGAAATGTGCGTGATCCCACACCCTTGGTTGGAAAACAACCCCACACATGGGTGGTCTCAGGATGCGCCACAGGACTCATGGTAGCGTTCACCTTTTCTTGTCTGGACAATCGAATTTCCAGATGTTCCAAACAGTCATATGGGAGCTTTACCAGAGAAAATAACTTTGCACAAGTCTCCTGCTGTCAATTTTTTTTTATTTTCTGTAAAATTTTAGTCTTTGTCTCACTTTGCGTGCAGATGAATTCACCCGCCATTCTTGAGCAAGCCCTGCACTGGTGACGACACAATTCCGTAGCTGACTCCTCAGGACGAGACGGTCCTGGCACTTGCTGGACACTCTGGGACGTCTTGACACCTTTTTCACTGCAGTCAAACTTTTCTCCTTAAAGTTTTTGATGATCTGGTAAATAGTTTTTTAGGTTCTATACTCTTTTTAGTAGTTTCCTTGCATGTTGAGGCCATTTTTATGCAAATATATCATAGCTTTAAGTCTTTAGAGGTAAACTTTTCTAATAAGAACACAATAATTGGAATTACTTATTTCCTCCTTCTATAGTAATCAGTCTGCCCTCAAAATCCAATCAGTATGATAGCGATTTCACCTGACTAGTACTTAATGACACTATCAAATGTGCTGATGATATGATTAGAGAAATGATGTTAGCTGGATATTTTTTGCCAGGGCCCAAAACAGTGAAATTTGGGTTTTTGTGGGAAAACTTCATTTGGCCAATAAAGCTTTTTATTTTTATTTAGCAATTATTTAAAATGCATAGAAACAAAGTGAATAAAGTCCACAGCAGATTAAGCAGCAAACTTTGCAAAATCCAAAATTTATATCACTCCCATAACTTTTAGCCATGACTTAGTGTCGTAGTGTGTAGTACAGCATTTGGGATGTGAATGGACTTCATGGAGATCTGTGCTTTGCGCACAGGAGCATTGAGAATTCGTGTTTGGGTCTCTCAACTAAAGTGAAGGGAAAATTTAAGGATTTTCAAAGGCATATAAAAATAAAATAAATAATTGCATAATGATTTAATCTTGTGGAATCGATAGGGGAAATAAGCCCAAATTGGGGTGTGACGATAAGTTGTTTTCAAACTTATGACTACATAGCGTGTGTGTGTGTGTGTGTGTGTGTGTGTGTGCGTGCGTGCGTGTGTGCGTGCGTGCGTGCGTGCGTGTGTGTGTAAAAGAATAGTACTTTTATTTTGAAGACCTGTGTGTGGTTCATTGTCGGTTGCTTCTCGACGCTCAGCGGGATGAAGCTGGGAGGAAATAACCGAGGTATCGTACATAAACCCTCAGTGTTTGTGTCTTAGCGGAGATTTGACGACGGAATTCGTGTTCAGACACAAACACCAGGGACCAACGACGGATATCTGGTGGACGACATCGGTAAGAAACGTCCTTACAGAGATTTCTATGTGTTTAGTCTGTATTATATTAAACTAGCCTATTATCCGCTAGTTAGCGCTTAGCTGTTTATTAGCGCTTAGCTGTTTATTAGCGCTTAGCTGTTTATTAGCGCTTAGCTGTTTATTAGCGCTTAGCTGTTTATTAGCGCTTAGCTGTTTATTAGCGCTTAGCTGTTTATTAGCTGGAGTTTTAGTTAAAAGGTCCGATAACATGTCTTATTTCTGTTATAGTGACATTATACACACACACACACACACACACACACACACACACACACACACACACACACATATAAATAATGGTACTGACAGGCTGCAGTTTCTCACAGAAGGTCTGAAGTGAACCTGTAAACAAATCCTTTTTCTCAGAAACGCCACTGTTTGTGTGTAAACTCGGGATTTGTGAGAAACTGTGAGCTGTCAGTTCTGTGGACAATTTTAGTAAACGACAATTTAATGTTATGATCATTTTATGACCTCAGATACATTTGTGAGGTTTTATGTTTTACATCCACATCAGCATGATTCAGCATTAGTTACTTACCTGAGGTGAAATCCAGCAAACAGTAGCTATGTTTTCAATCCGGATTAATATCTGAACAATCCGAATTAATATCCGTTTTAATATATGAATTAATATCCGTATTAATATATGAATTAATATCCGTATTAATATATGAATTAATATCCGTATTCATATATGAATTAATATCCGTATTAATATATGAATTAATATCCGTATGAATATATGAATTAATATCCGTATGAATATATAAATTAATATCCGTATTAATATATGAATCAATATCTGTATTAATATATGAATCAATATCTGTATTAATAGCTGAATCAATATCCGTATTAATAGCTGAATAAATGTCTGGACTAATATCTGAATTAATATCTGTATTAATATCTGAATTAATACCTAAAACAATCAAAATTAATATCCGTCTTAATGTCCAAAACAATCCAAATGAATCTGAATTAATATCCGTATTAATATCTGAATTAATATCCGTATTAATATCTGAATAAATGTCTGGATTAATATCTGAATTAATATCTGTATTAATATCCAAAACAATCCGAATTAATATCTGAATTAATACCTAAAACAATCCAAATTAATATCCGTCTTAATGTCCAAAACAATCCAAATTAATCTGAATTAATATCCGTATTAATATCTGAATTAATATCCATAACAATCAGAATAAATCTGTATTAATACCCGAAACAATCCGAATTAATATCCGCCTTAATATCCAAAACAATCTGAATTAATATCTGAAACAATCCGAATCCAAGCTTGTAAAGTCCACAAGACTCTTAATGTTCTACCCTAAACATTGCAGTGTACTTATTAAATACCTCTTAAATTATTAAATTATACTTAAATTATTTTAAAGCATCACATATATTTGTGAAACCTGCGACTCTTCACTTTTCCACAGTCGTCATATTCACACCACACAAATCCAAACTTATATTTGAATCAATATTTTATTTTCCTCCCTATTCACTAGATTTTTCCGAGATGCACCACCACTTTTTAATCATTCGGATGGAGCTCGGTTACTATAGTAACATGGTCAGGCCGAAAAGGCTTCACACGAACACCTCGGTCGATCCGACTGACTTTATTTATGTAAACATGCTTTATCCTGGCCAGTTTCCTGGGAATACTGTGTACAAGGCAGGGCAAGGCCTGAGATGTGATATAGTCTCTATGAAGACACACACACACACACACACACACACACACACACACACACACACACACAGGGTAATTTTTCACAGTCTGTCCACTTCAGCTTTGCACACATAACCAACTTCTTGACGTAATAAAGTTGTGTGTTGGTCAAATATATAACGTGTCAAACATGTTATTGAGATCAGGGTAAAGGCTAAAAACCTGCACTTTATTTAATAAATAAAATATTTAACAAGATATAATGTTAATAATAATAATGAGTTCTATCTTCTGAAGTGTTTGTTTATGTTAGACATCTGACCCTCAGGAACAGGAGTAGGATATCATATTTTTTTAATAATATATATATAAAATGTGTGTGTGTTTTTTTCAGAAGTTTTTTTCATCACGTATTCGCTCGCTGACGTAGTCGTTCGTCGACGCTGTGTATTTTTCTAAGCGTGTGTTGTGCTGTGGTGGTTCCCTCAGTCCAGGTTCTTCAGAACCTCTAGAAGTGCATGCTGGGATTAGTGTAACAGAGATGTGGTCTGAGTTTACACAAGTGTTTGTTTCACGATCATAAAATCATCCACGCAACTCTTCCCGATCGACTCGGGCTTTGTTTTCCGGGACCGTCGATGCTGTTGACGTTCCTGAATCAGAAGTCTGGAAAAATAAACAAACAAACAAACTATATGTATTCATAGCTGGAACTTTGAGATGTCTACTGTACAGTAGGAAGTAATTCACTTCTCACTGTATCGTGGTCACAGGATTTTGTTCCATTCTTCATCATCAGTTCCTTAAAGTTTCGAGGGTCTTTCTGCTGGACTCGCACTTTATAAACGCTCCGTAGGTTTTAAGTGGAATTCAAATCAGAGAGACGTTTTTCTTTTTAAATTCTGTGAACATCTCCGTTTACTCCTTCGTATTGAAAATAATAAAACCAATCACATTGTGGGTTTCAATTTAAAATGGACACATGCAGCGGAAGTATTTAAGTGTCTGGATGCTGTGTTTCCCCTCACTGTGTCTTCCAGATGTAAGTTGTTAATAAGCCTGCAGTTTGCCTTAAAGGTAAACGAGATTAATATTGTGGTGTTGATGTTGTGTGAACGCAGTTGGACCGAGGATCCTTTTCACCACAGTGCCATGGAGTTTCCAGACCTGGGAGAACACTGTTCAGATAAATCCTGCAAGCGCCTGGGTGAGTGAAAGTGTTTCGCCGGATGATCTACGTGCTTCTTTTCTACATCATCGATTCTAAAACAGTCGCTCACTTCCCCACTGATGGAAAATAACCACGCCGTTCGATTTTATTTCACAGATTTCCTGCCGATGAGATGCGACGCCTGTGAAGAGATTTTCTGTAAAGACCACATCACTTATGCAAGTCACAAGTGTACTTCCTCATACAAAAAGGTCGGTAAAATCTGTAAACAGTCACTTAAACACAAAAGACTGATTACTAAAGAAAACAAAAGATCAGACACCAGCATGAAACCATAACAATTTCAGAACCTGTATAACATTTCCCTTTTGAGCTTAAAGCTGCATTAGGGAAGATTAGTACATACTGTTACCAGGTCACACTTTACTTTGGCCAGTAAAGTAGAGCATGTACACAGTGACTGACATTCAGCACTTTCCAAACATTCAGAACCAGAAGTCAGTTTTCATCAGTGTTGTGCTAGTTACTAAGAAATACAGTTACTTCATTCAAAAAGTAACTCAATTACGTTATTGATTATTTAAACCAAAACGTAAGGCGTTACTGTTAAAAGTAACTTTTTAGTTACTTTTTTTTAAAGAACGTTCTTTAATGTTCCCATTAATGCCCTTTTATGCGTTATGGTCTATACAAACCCAAAACCAGACATCCCAAGTATCCCGGATGTTCGGGAGTCTCCCGCATATTGATAGCGGCTCCCTGATGACCGCAAATTAGTTATAATCTCCCAGAATCTAAAGCGAGCGAGCAAGAGCGCGCATGCGCGACAGAGACAAGTATTCAAGTATGTGCTCCAAACCTTGTAGCGCACGGTAGAGAGGGAGGGGGCCAATCCTGATTGGCCTGTTTCGGTAAGTCAACCAATCAATTGTCAGTGTGGGCGGGCTATAGCCCATGTGTTTCGGAAATTACTGCCGCACATACTTGAATAAACGAAAACACGCCCACAGCGCGGCGTCTTCGTGTTTACAGGTTGGCATCCACCAATCCTACAATGCATCGCTGCTGTAAACAAGTTAGGTTGTAGGCTACAGCCTAAATTAATTAATTTTAAAAAGAATGGGTAACGCACCATATAGTAACGGTAACAGAGTTACTTTATTTAAAAAAGTAACGCATTTGAGTATTAGTTACTGTCAAAAGTAATGCCATTACAGTAACGGCGTTACTGCCCAACATGGGTTTTCATTACGTTTCATCAGCCACTTAAAGCCCTTCTGCTGAAGCCGCTGCTTTAACCTTTTTATATTAATGTGGTCTGTGAGAATTCCAGGTGATTTGTACAAGAAAGAAGATCCAGTTCTTTAGAGTCGCTTCACATTCTCTGCAAACAGGGCAGTGATAAGCCGAGTGCTTAAGGCACTGGGTTTTTGATTGAAGGATCAGGGTTCAAGCCTCAGCACTGCCAAGTTGCCACTGTCGGGCCCTTGATCCCTTGTATCATGTCTGACCCTGTGCTCTGACCCCAACCTCCAAAATTGGGATATGTGTAGAAAGAATTTCTCTGCTGTAATGTAGATGTGACAAAATAAGGGCTTCTATTCTAAACCCTATACAGAAATTAGAGCTGGGAGATATGTCCTATAATATGTCCTATAATATGTATGTCCTATATGTCCTACAACATGTATGTCCTATAATATGCATGTCCTATAATATGTCCTATAATATGTATGTCCTATAATATATATCCTATAAATTGAATCTTCGAGATACAATTCGATTTTAAAACAATTATTTAAAAAAAAAAAAAAAAAAAAAGAATAAAACAAAGACTGTGATAACTTTAAAAAAAAAAAAAAAACCTGAACTGAAAAATACTTTCGGCTTAGAAGCTCATATCGGGGGTCGATCATTTAGAGCATATGAATAAATCCAGGCTTTTCAACTGTGTTGAATGTCTGTGTCAGTGTTCAATGTCAGTTGTTCAACTGGCAGAATGTCTTTAGCGATGTAACGCACCACAGCATATCCTTCCATCGAGGCCCCTGCTTATTACATGGGGTACAGTGGGATAATGTGTCCCCGATGTTTACCGGCTTTGTTTGGTTCGGGGTCGGTGTTTTGTGGGAAACTTGATTTTCATCTTTCGACATCGACATGAACCACAAATTCGAATGAATTGCTAACCATTAATCCAATATGTGGTAGCTCAGTGTGTAGGGTGTTGGGCTACTGGTCGGAAGGTCATGGGGTCGAACCCCAGGTCCACCAAGCTACCAATGCTGGGCCCCTGAGCAAGGCCCTTAACCCTCAGTTGCTCAGTTGTAAGTCACTCTGAAGGGAGTCTGCTAAATGCCGTAAATGTAGTCACGTCTGAAAATAACAGTAACCCGTGAGATCTTATCACTCGGCCCTGTGACTTATTATACGTACAGAACAAGAGTGGTCCAGAAACTGACCCCTGAGGGACTTCAGCTGTATGGCTGAGAGTTTATGAACGTTAACTGCTACATTGTATGATTGATCCTGTAGGTATGATGAGTCAGAGGCAGCAGATTGGACAGAAGGATGAGGACAGATGACCTGGAGTTTTCTCTGGGTTTGACTTTTTCTGGTCAGTGACTGCCAGCCGGGACCTTTATGTGGCACGTATGGCCTTATAACCTGACTGGGTGACACATTTAGGACATTTAGCTCTCCAGAGAAGCGTGTATGTTATTAAATCAAGAAGACACGTCAGCTGAGAAGATAGAGAATAATTTACTTGGGTCAGAGATGTAGGTGTTAATTTTAGAGTTAAATAAGGCAGCCTTGGTGGAAGCAAGGAAGAGCTGAATGATGCAAACATTGTGCAGTAATTGCAAGTTCTGTGGGTAAGTTTTTCTCCATTTTCTGTTTGGCACCGTGAAGCACTGTGGAGACGGTCGGGCCAGTGTAAATTCAAAGACATTAGGAGCACCGTGCAGAAGGTAGAAGCAGCAGCCAGGTCTGAAAAGATGGCATTTGCAGTATGGATGATGGCATAGAGAAAGAGAGAGTGAATAAAGATTTGGATTTAACACTTCTACTGAGGTGGAGTTTTACATATTTCAGTCAAGTCAAGGGGCTTAAATTGTCATTGCAACCTCATGTAGCTGACGCAATACATAGTGTAGTGAAACAGCGTTCCTCCAGGACCATGGTGCTCCATTACAAACGTAGTGCAGACAGTACAGGCGGACAGTGTGCCACAGGACAGAAGCGGTATACAGTCTGTATGGACCGTTGTGTAGGGATTTCATTATAGTACAGTGAAATTCTTTTCTTCGCATATCCCAGATTGAGGATGTTGGGGTTAGGGCTTTAAGTCAACCATGACACAGGCCGAATTTTAAAGGCCGGCAGCTGCTTGACTGCGCCGAGACCCCGACCTTTCGGGAAAAGAACCCAGAGCCTTCCCACACATCACTTAAATCGTGGGAAACAACAGAAAAAGAAATGAGAGACAATAATGTCTGCTATAAGATGAGGAGTTACTGAGACATTTGACACAGTATAGGTGACACAGTGAATACAGTCTTGAAGCTGCTTGGTGTGGGTTTATTGGTGACTGCAAGTGGTTCAGGTTGAATGGAGTTGGTGAATGAAGTCTAAAAAAGTAATATCATAGGGGTGCAAGCCACCAGAAAAGAGAAGAACTCTCCTATAACGCTCTAGAATTCTTCTACCCCTTCCAGAAGTCAGAACAGGAAGAGAGAGACAGGAAAAAAAAAAAAAAAAGACACCGTGGTAGAGAGTGCAGTATGGACACATTCTCATTGTAGAACCAAATCTCTGTGAGTTCCAAGAAGTGACTTGAAAGACTTTCAGAATAAGCTGGGATGAAGTGAGCTTTCTGTATAGCTGGCTGCTGGTTCCTGAGGCCTGCAGATGTCTGTGGACAGAGAAGATGGTTGAGGTCACAATAGCATAGAGAGCAGCACCTGTAATAAAAAATAAGGACAAGAAACCTCCAGTAGCACATGATTAATAACGAGTTGTTGTGCTGTCAAGTCAGAAAAAAAAAATCAGCCAACGGACCGAACGTTGTGCTGTACTTCAAGCGTGGACTTCCTCAGGTTGACCGTGTGTGACCAAGTCTTTTACTTTAATTAGAATCTGTTGTAAAACCATGCCTTAAAAAGAGAAGAGCTGCTTATTTAAAGAAATATTTCACAGCTAATTAGCTCTGATTAGCCACCAGCTGGAGAGCTGAATCATTAACTGCTAATTGAGCAGGGGTACTACGATTGCTGCCCCTGCAGTTGCACAGCCATGAAAAAAAGACTAGTTACATAAGTATGTTAATTATTCATCTACTTGTGTCCATCACTGATTATAAGTAAGATAAAACTGCTCCATTGCATGTGTAGCAATTTAACAAGAGCCTTCTAATCAATGTTTGTTTGTTTCCTCTTTCAGGATGTTCAGGTCCCAGTGTGTCCACTGTGCAATATCCCCATTTTCGTTAAACGAGGGGAAATGCCAGACATTAAAGTCGGAGAGCACATAGACCGTGACTGCAAGTCAGATCCTGCACAGAGGAAAAGAAAGGTATTAAGATTTTAACCATGAAAGTACATGTTCATCTGTCAGGCCTGAGCTTCTATCTAAGCCTTGTTTCCTGTTTTGGTTCAGATTTTTACTAATAAGTGCTCGAAGGGAGGCTGCAAGCAGAAAGAGATGATTCGTGTAACATGTGACCAATGCCACTTGAACTACTGTCTTAAGCACCGACATCCACTGGACCATGATTGTAAGACTGATGGCAAGCCAGTCTCCAAATCAGGGTAAATATATCTCTTATCTCTCTCGGCTTGACCCAGCCTTACCCATTCCTCACGTATTTGTGGAGCTTGCATTGTGCACGGGTTCATTGTCATGCTCTAACAAGTTTAGGTTTCTTTGGTGCCAGTGATGGGAACTTGCAATGCTACACCATACAAATACATTTGTGATAAATGTTTGGGGGAGAATCCCATCGTCGGTCAGGTGTCCGCATAGATCGGTCTTATGTACCGTATGTATACGTTCATCCATCTGTTTTATTTATTTATTTACAGTCATGCTGCGTTAATGAGAGCTCAGGGTGCTTCCAGCAGTAATGCCGCAGGATCCTCTGTTAAAGGGAGCTCGACTACGGCGGGCCGACCAGCTCGTGCTCAGAGTAGTAGGTGAGTAAAAGTGAATAATTGTGAGATTTGTCAGACATGTTGCTTAAGTCTCTTGCTAAACTTCATTTAATTGTAATACAGGCCTTTAGGTTGGAATAATATTGTTCTCTCTACAGTGCACAAAGGACTTCAGCCCCTCCTGTGGTTCCCCCTGTGGTGCACAATGTAATACCTTCATCAGCTTCCTATCAGGCTGGACTGGTAGTATATTCATTCTAACTTTAAATAATTAATGTTCACTCTGGCTGAAATGCTGGTGAATTAGAAATGGCCATAAATAATGAAGCACGTTTGTCTTTTGCTGGGATTTAGACAGAGGAGCAGGCTCTCCAGCGTGCATTAGAGATGTCCCTGGCTGAAACATCTCGACAAACGCCAGCAACTCTCAGGTAGCTAAGCTGACATGCCTTAATCTTACAATGCCTGCCTTATGTGAAGGTCTACTTGTTATAATAGATGAGTGTGTGTGTGTGTGTGTGTGTGTGTGTGTGTGTGTGTGTGTGTGTGTGATCAGTCCTCAGGAGCAGGAGGATCTGGCCCTGGCTCAGGCCCTCGCTGCTAGTGAGGAAGAGTTCCAACGACAACAGCAGAGACAACAGGTATCAAGAACCCTTAGCAGTCTGTAGCATGCTATGCTAGCAGGACCTCAAATTAGGTACATGTCCTTATCTTAGCTATTGGGTGCATGATAATCTGGGCTGGTGGTTTGCAGCATGCGGTCTTGTCTAACGGCAATTATAATGAGTTTATTTTTCCAACTACATCTCGCATCTTTGCGCTGTTTGACTAGAAATCTTGAATAAAGTCAAGCTGGTTCAGAGAATGTTCAGAATCTACATATCAAAAGTATTTATGTTGAATGGATGACTTGTAAGCACTGTAACACTGACTAAGTCTTTTCTTATACCCAACAGGAGAGGGAGTCGAAGCAGTCCAACTGTTGTCTGTCTTAAAATCTAATCATGCTGACCCAAAGCAATCTGCCTCTTTTTAAACACACACACACACCAGTAATCTGAATGGACTATTTCTTAACCCAGCACACAATCCTCTGGGTCTGCCAATGCAATTATTTTTCAGATAAAGCTTTATGTACATATTTTATACAGTGAATATGTTCATCAATATTCAATGTAGATGTTTCTGGAAATAAATTATTTTAAACATTTCTTCCCTGCTGAGTTTTAACTCCTGCTTTTATTTCATGCCACGTTGCCGGATGTTTCAAGGATCGAGTTTTCGGATCAAGTTCTAATGTAACTTCTGTCATTAATAACTTAAAAAATATTTTCATGATCTGTTAAACAGGTACTGAGCAATATGGGATTTGTCATCAATAACGTAATTGACCGTTGAACTTGATTTGTTCATTATACAGAAATATTCTGGACGTTCTTAAAGCATTATGCATGAACATAATAAAACAGCTTGAATTTCCTACAGTCGCTATAGGTGAAATAAATTCCTGTTAATGAAAAAATGCAAACCCTTTTAAATGCAAAACCATTTGTTTTCATTTATTAATCAAAATTCAGGTTCATCTCAATATTAGGCCTGAATACGTCTTTGCTGAAATAATGCTTGCATAAAGCCTATTTGTTCCCTGAACCTCCAAAATGTCTTAGCAATAAAAAAGTTTTTTTTTTCTTTATCTGGGATAGTGATCATCCGAGCAGAGGGGATGGGGGAGGTGTGGGGCAGGTGGGGCAATGTTAAACCTCCTGGAGCTCCATGTCTGCATGAGGAGATAGAGTAGATAGAGTTGCATCTCGCAGTAGAGACCAGGCCCATAGGCCATAGGGATAACATCCATCCATCACCCACTGTTTTTTCCTCCAAGACAGATAAACAGTCCAAAATGCTACCATTATCCAAATATTATGATAGGGTGAGTACTGGGCATAACAATATTCAGCAGTTTCCCCTTCATGCAATTCTGTGAAGTCAGTAGAATTAAGGAAAATGGAGACTAGACAAGGCATGTGTTGGTCTTTAATGAGAGACTTGTTTCTGTTCAGCATCCTAAATGTGCTCTAATGGGTTTAATAGGCTGCAGTACAACAAACTGTGGACTCCAGAATGGTTGTGATCTCATATGGTTCCTCTTCTTTCAGCCAAGAACAGGACCCTGCAGATGGTAGGATCAGAATTTGGAATCGGCAGCCTGAATCTGTGAAACCAAACTGCTTTCTGTCAACATTTCAGCTGCTGATGTAATGGCATGAGAAATGTATTCCAGCCAAACATTAGTTTGCCTTATATACTAGTGAGGAAGAGTACCAATGACGGCAGCAGACCAAACGCTGGGATGCTTGATATCAATCTATCATTTTGAAAGTCACAGCCAATCGGAATATTGTAGCTGACCGTGTGCAATCGCATCATTTAATCGCTTCTTCCATCGTGATAATGTCCCGTGTCACAAAAAGTTCAGTGTGCTTCAATGCTTTCCCCAGATCTGAATTTAATAGCTGAGAAATTTGCACCAATTATATGATAATATCAAGTCATCACGGTTTAAATGGAAGGTTTCTAACACCTGGTTGAATCCGTATCCCAAAGATCACGGGCTGTTCTGAGGGCAAATGGGGAGGTAATAAAGACATAATAAAGCAGACAGTGATTGTATATTAGTTTATAAACATACGGTATAAATTTTCAGATCGTTGTTGAGGTAGCTTTGTTCAGCTTAGCTTGATCGATTCCAGTGGACATGCCACATGACGTCAGGCTTCTCTCAAACTAAAACAAGCTATTTCAAGAACATGTGCTTCACAATGATGGTATTCTGAATTGAGTTTTTAATTCTGAATTTATTAGAGGCATGAATGACTAAGATATTACTTGTGTGTGTGTGTGTGTGTGTGTGTGTGTGAGAGAGAAAGAGACATGTCTGGGTTGTTAGACCACTAGATGACAGTATTGATCCATGTGAAAACATTACATATAAAATCTCTTCACTGAAATGGTTTAACACAGTGGTAGAAAAACTATGGCTGGTTGGTATGTTGCATATTTACAAAATTGCCCTAAATACTGCATTCATTTCTCCTTTTTCCTGCAATACAGACGCCTCCAAACACTACTGTCCTGTTCTTTATGTTTGCTTTTGCATTGAGCCTTATTTTACCAATGAATAGACCAAAGAAAAGTAAAGTCAGCGATGATTGTTGAGTTTTAATAAGGAATGGACGGCTAATTACTAGGTATGTCATTCATTTTTTACATATTAAAAATAATGTATTATTATAATGTATATAATAAATATACAATATTATAATATTATTAAACTGTATAATAAAAATATATATTATATATTTATATTAGTTCATCCTCCCGTCTGCTACTGACCGGGACTGTCTGTCAAATTTTAAAGGCCGTTATGGCCCTTGAGCCAAAAAGTTTGCCTTCCCCTGGTTTTATATAGATACAGAGCTTTATTTTAATAATTAAAACAATAAAAGATGACCTAGTTATACAGTATACGGTCCCCAATGGAAGAGGTTTGAGATGAAGATGAATAATAAACAATATATCAGAATAGCAGTTTATGTCCTGTTGTAATAAATAAATAAATGAATGAATAAAAAAAACAAAACAAACAAACCAAGATGAATCAGTGAAATAGCTTTTGGGGAAAAATGTTTTTCTTTTTGAATAATCTGGTTAAATAAGTGTGCACACTCCTGAACTAATAAAATGTATTCAAACCTAATAAACCCGTAATTAAACCTTGTTGATTTTTCTACACCACTCATCAGTGTGGAACATCATGTCTTTGAAATATTCCCCCCAAAATATTCTAGTTCAGAGTGTCCAGTCTTATCCACAACAGGCCGGAGTAGGGGCAGGTTTTCATTTCAATCAAGCAGGAGATACACCTGATTCCTCCTCCTTAGCTGAGTCATTCAAAAATGTCAAGCATCTCTTGATTAAACTGTTCCTTTATTGATTTGGATGTAAGCTTCGGCGCACCATCATGCTAAATGGATAAATTCCTTGTCATTTTACTGCACTTTACTAGCAGATTTTGCACTGAAATTGACGTATTTGTAGCTATTCATGGTGGCCTTCTCCTGGAGAAAAGCCTGTTTTTTCCCCATAGTGAATCCTGGCGTCATCTCTTCATCAGGTAAGTGACGCACACACACCTGTCTGTCCGCACGATAGAAAAGAAAACGTGATTATGTGCAGGTACAATGCTCTTTGTATGTGCTTTCAGTGGTGTACATGGGTCAGCACGGTCACTCTGACCCCCTCTGCAGTTACGCAGCTCCATACGCAGAAAGCTGAGATGCTCTATGTGATCTGACTCCTTTCTACCAGAACCAGTATTCACATTTTTACTACGTCTTCTGTAAAAAAATCGCATTAGGCAGGCTAGCCTTCACTCCCCATGGACATCAATGAGCATAGAGTGTTCATAGAGTGTTGTAGGTTGTTCTTCCTTGGAGCACTTTTTGTAGGTACTAACCAGTGCATGCATACTGGGAACACACCACAAGACCTGCTGTTATGCAGATGCTCCGACCCAGTCGTCTAACCATCACCAATGTGAAATCCACTCAGATCCTTTCACAGTCTTCCGGAGAACTGACTGCTCACTTGCTGTCTAATATATCGCATCCACTGACAGATGCCAGGAGATAATCAATGTTATTCACTTCACCTGTCATTGGATTTAATCTTACGGCTGATCAGTGTATGCCCTATGCTTGATCAATGGCTCTTTTCTCAGCTTCAACATGACCTGCTTTTCTCCCATATACAGCTTGTGGTCTTTATGTTGGTTTATCCTTTTTAAACAAATGTAGTCCTCAGAGGTGAAACCCAGGGCTCAAACCAAGAGTAGACATTTAGAGATATTCATTCATTCTTTCATTTTCTACCGCTTATCCGAACTTCTCGGATCACGGGGAGCCTGTGCCTATCTCAGGCGTCATCGGGCATCGAGGCAGGATACACCCTGGATGGAGTGCCAACCCATCGCAGGGCACACACACACTCTCATTCACTAACACACTCACACACTACGGACAATTTTCCAGAGATGCCAAGAGATATCAATTGTTTAAACAATTAAATGTCTTGTAAAGCAGTAACAAAAGATTTGGTCTTGTCTTTCCGGTCCATTAGCGTGATATGTCGATACACATACCATTTTTAAAATCCTTTTTGTTTGTTAATTTGCTTGTTTGTTAGTTAATTAATTAATTATTATTTGTATTGCAGCCTAGAGAATATAATGCTCCGACTCTTTATCTTATATCAAGTGCAAACTCCATTGCGTTGATGTTAAAATTGAAAGCGGAACAATATTAAAAAACAGTATTTTTTTTTAGCAGAATTGCTTTTCTTTCGGATTTCCATGCCTTTTAATGGTTCACGGTTGTACAGGTCTATCATTACTCTTCTAGTTCAAAGGTCATTTGACACACATAAAATATTAATCCACAATTTAAAAAAATGAGCATTAATGTAAATGAGGAATATCGGTATGTTTGTTGTTTCAATTATTTTAGATCTCACTTCCGTTAAACAAAGCCTGACCAGGCAAGATGAGAAAATGAACCGGACCCCTGGGGGGATTGGGTATGAGTATGTGATTGTGAATATTTTGCATAATGACATTAATTAAATTTAGAAGCTGACCAGCATTACTGATAACTGGCCCCTAGTCACTTTCCCTATTGTTATTAGATCCTTTGATGATTTTTATTCCCTGCAGACGCAGAAAGAAGGTCAGGATGTGCGACGGTGCAGCAAGAACTCGAAGAAATACATACTCATTGTAACTTATTTTATCCATTTGAAACACTGGGACTGAGGGCACGCCTCACACACTTCCAGGGTTGGGGGTTCGATTCCCGCCTCCGCCTTGTGTGTGTGGAGTTTGCATGTTCTCCCCGTGCCTCGGGGGTTTCCTCCGGGTACTCCGGTTTCCTCCCCCGGTCCAAAGACATGCATGGTTGGTTTATTGGCATCTCTGGGAAATTGTCCGTAATGTGTGAGTGTGTGAGTGAATGAGAGAGAGTGTGTGTGCCCTGTGATGGGTTGGCACTCCGTCCAGGGTGTATCCTGCCTCAATGCCCGATGACGCCTGAGATAGGCACAGGCTCCCCGTGACCCGAGAAGTTCGGATAAGTGGTAGAAAATGAATGAATGAATGAACACTGGGACAAAGCTTGACCTTCCTAAAAGGTCCACATAAGATCAACAGAGCTTTGTATCTTTGTATAAATGAACAGCACACACGATATCACTAGCTTTCTTACTTCCATGTTCTATTTTTTTTCATCATCCTTGTCCAGAGTCTTCATCGTTTCCTTTAAACATACTGTAGCATTCAGAAAGAAACCTGGACATCACTAATGTACACAATATGTAATTTACTGTATAATGAAACATTCTATTTCTTTAAACCTGTCATTATTTTAACTCGGTCTGTATCGAGTTAGTCCTTTCCACTACTAACATTCCTGACACATCCATTTTGAATATATCACTGCAAATCTATAGACTAACTGGGTTAATCCATGACATCCTGATTGCTCAGGATTATATTACATTATAAATTGCTTTACATTTACATTTAATACAAATACTTCCATTTGAACCATGAACACAGGCTCATAATCTTGATATTACATTATTAATATAATAACAGAAGCAATATAACTCAGTTTTACGCTTCTGATTTAGGCAACTGCTCCTATCTAATTTTATTTTAATCTCATATTCATGTGTTACTAGGTTACATAGCTTAAGGGAGAATTGTATAATGCTGTCAAGATCTTGTATTTTTATAATCTAGCAATAGAGATCATTTTTTAGTATATTATTCAGTAATATTCGCCGTATGTGCATACACCATGCGACTCTTTCTTAGATCGTTACTATGCATTGTTTGTGCAATTTTTTTCTATTTTTATGTAAGTGTAAGCAATCATTTCTGCAGAAATAGTTCACCAATCGCTCTCAGTCTTGCACTATGAGACTAGTAAGGAGTTTCGGAATAAATCACAATTAAAAGGTAAGAAACTGACACCAGGAAAATATATAGTCAAATATTATTAACAAAAAAAAAATGACTACGAAAGAGATCCTGTAGTTAGCGATTCATTAGAAGTGCCAATCTATAAGTGCGGCTAATTCCCAAACTGCAAAAATGATTGTTTTAACCGTGAATGGTGATGATTAAGATTGTCATGGATCTTATCATTTAGTCACATTTTTGGATCTTCTCATCAACCACATGTTTCAAACCGAGGCTTTTATATAATACCATGACATAAATGCATTAGCATCAAAGAGTTAAGTATACCTTCATAATTTGGGTCATTTCACAATCATATCTGACCTCAGCGAGATAATTATCCATAAGTATTCTAATTTACAAGCTGGAGGGCCACCGATTCAGTTTTGCTTCGTTGACGTCAATGACAAATCAGTAAAATATCAGGCCACTGGAAACACACTTTCATGTTAGATCCATGTATGTGCGTAATGACTGAGTGCTGTTGTTGTTATATTCTATAGTAAAGATCTTACGCTAAGGCAGGCAGAAGAGACTGTGTTTGTGTAGTTTTATCATAACCCTGGAACAATACAATTCAGGAATCTTACTGATCAGCCTGACACTGATAATATATAATCTACCCTGTCTATAATATTAAAAGAGTAAAAGTACACACATATACACACAGTTATAATGTATACTATAGCTCTTATACTGAAACGTACATGATCAAACTATTCGTAACTCCTTCTAATGCGTTATTCAATATTGTTCGCATAAACATTTTTTTTATACATCTGATTTTAGCATGAACTAAAAGTAAGCAATAACCAGAGATGCTTTATTTTAGCCAGGGAGGTTTCATTGGGTCTAGAAGCTCTTACTGTGAAAATAAATCAATTTACAAATTATATATAATAAGATGCTAATAATGGTGGGCACGGTGGCTTAGTGGTTAGCACGTTCGCCTCACACCTCCAGGGTTGGGGGTTCGATTCCCGCCTCCGCCTTGTGTGTGTGGAGTTTGCATGTTCTCCCCGTGCTTCGGGGGTTTCCTCCGGGTACTCCGGTTTCCTCCCCCGGTCCAAAGACATGCATGGTAGGTTGATTGGCATCTCTGGAAAATTGTCCGTAGTGTATGAGTGTGTGTGTGAATGAGAGTGTGTCTGTGCCCTGCGATGGGTTGGCACTCTGTCCAGGGTGTATCCTGCCTCGATGCCCGATGACGCCTGAGATAAGGAATGTCAAAGGTCTATTAAACTCTCCTGTGCAGGGCCGCGTAAGTTTCTACCATTCAAATATTCTTTCTTATATCTGCAATTTTGGTGAATGAGTGTGAACTCGTGGGGAACTCGTCTTTTGTTGCATGTTTGCATATCCAAATATATATAATGTGACTTTCTTTTAGACGTTTCATGACATTGACGGTACTCCTTGAATCTGATTTTTTAATCTAACAAAATAAGCAATGCTCCTGTTCCATCTGTCATGACAAGTGCACTGTGTGCATGCAATTCTTATTGCAGGTTTAAACAGAAAATGTAGGATGTTAGCAAACACTGAAAATAAACTGATGATAGACCGACGTTTTAAAACCTACTCAAAAATCTGTTGATGTTGGTCTCTGGTTGCTAGTGTTTTTGACAGCTTGTTTTTGAAGCTATGAGTCACAGGTGGGGTTTCATATAATTGATGTTTAAATCTGGACAAAATATGGACTCAGGCCTGCTCAGACGTGTGAGGTTTTTCTTCACAGTGACAATCTGGCATCAGTACTGCTGCATCCCTGCCTGAAAAAATGTCCATCACAGAACCTATGAGGCATATGCAGGTACAAACACAGGACAGATGTGTTTAGTATTTCCTCATACCACCTTTGCAGTCAAATCAGTGACATGAACTTAAACTGGTGTCACCAGCATATAATTGTCATCCCAGGCAATCTCCTGTAAAGATGATTCATTTTTCTGACAGGTGGTTCATATGCAGATTTGCAAGTTTAACAATTTTCTGTAATGTTGGTTCTGACAATTAAAAAAAAACATATCACACAGGACTTCTTCCCAGATGTGTCCCATTAACCTATGTCCTATGTATAAAAAGACTTTTCTCTTTTTCTGTATGTTTCAGTACCGCAATTATAAATCAAATCCTTTTAATGTTCTAGGTTTTGTCTTCACTTGTTCCTTGTGTTATTTTTTTTTTGTTGTTGTTGTTGATTTTATTTTTTAGTTCCCAGCTATTTACATTTACAACATTTAGCAGACGCCTTTATCCAGAGCGACTTACATTATCTCTCTCCCTTTTTTTTTTTTTTTCTTATACAGCTGAGCAATTGAGGGTTAAGGGCCTTGTTCGGGGGCCCAACAGTGGCAGCTTGGTGGAGCTGGGATTGTGTATTGTCTGTGTTCGACCACCGCCTTTAGATTACGAATATAAATATTCCCTTGAAGGAGATTGGAAAAGAATAAGAAGACGAATAGAAATAATAATACAGACGCTTTTATTTTATTCCTCTTTTATTTAAAAACAGCCGGAAATATCCTGTAGTGCAGCTCTTGCATGGCTCTAGGTGACCTCTATTAGAGTGTCTCTAGAAAGAGAGAGTGTGAAAGGCCTTCGACATATGTGTCCTTTAGGCTGCTCTCAACATGATCGAATTATAGAGCGAGGCGGTTTCCTCGCTGCACTGTTTGACAAGAGCCTCCATTTCCTATGTTTTAATGAGGGAGGTGGCAGGGGCCAGTGTGCAGAGGCTCACTCCAACATGCTGCACTATTGTTATGAGACTGATGAGACCGTGGCTCTCCAGAGAATAACAGGGTGTGGGAAGAATATTTTGTCCAATTTCATGTCAGTGATATGAATATTTTGCAGCATACACTTTGGTATTTTGCAGAGCTCTGACGTCTATGCTATTATGCTATTGTTTTTCTTTGTTAGTATTAATGTTTTTTTTTTAAACCAGGCCTTTGAGCCATGATAAAAAAATGATTTACTCTGATGAACAGACATGAACCTGTTGATGTTAAGTAACAATACAAGAGCAAATACTATCACATTACCAAGCTGTATCCGAAGATATTATTTACTCAATTTAATTCAATTCAAGTTTTATTTGTATAGCACAATGGATGTTGTCTCAAAGCAGCTTTACAGAACATAAGAAATATAATACCCAATGTTTATTATACAAAGATTTATATTATGCAAAAGTTCAAGATTAATATTAGACTTGTATTTAAATGTGTTTGTATTTATCCCTAATGAACAAGTCTGAGGTGACCGATGTGATTGTGGTGAGGAAAAACTCCCTTAGATGGAAGAGGAAGAAACCTTGAGAGGAACCAAACTCAAAAGTGAACCTCATCCTCATTTGAGTGACACTGGAGGGTGTGATTATAAATGTACAGTCTGACAATTGTGCATTTATGAGGAGGTTGTTGTCCTCAAAGTCCACATGTGGTTGTCATCTCCTCTTAGAATGTCCGAACATTTCGTGAAGCGGAGTCAGACTGGAGCTGGTACACCTCTAGATGCCTCAGCATCCTCACAGGATTGCTGCCTCATCACAATGAAGGTCCAAACACAACTGGAGACGGTACAGTCTCTGGATGCCTCGGTATGGGTAGAAAAAGCGTAGGAAGAGGACAGGAATTAGTGTAGCTGCTGTACATAATACATGATTAAACTGCATTTAATACCATAATCCATCTGTTACCACTAGATACCATCCGATGCACATCCATGTCACTTCTGTACCTGTACAATCTGTTTTGCACCTTATAGTATTTTATATATAATTATATTTACATATATTTACACATATACATATTTAAGTATATTAAGCATATAATGTGTAGTGCTACTGTAAGGATGCCCAATAGTACACTGTGTGTACTGACTATATGTATGAGCATACTGCACATTTCACCTGTGGATTTCATTATGTGTTTGTTAATTGTAAATATTGTACACACATATTTATAAGATCATATTACTCCCGTTTTGGAGTGCTTGCACAGGCTCCCCGTTCGGTTTAGGGTTGATTTTAAGATTCTGATGCTTACCTACAAGGCCTTACATGGGTTAGCTCCTCAATATTTGGCTGAGCTTTTAATTCCTTATATTCCATCTCGTGACCTTCGTTCATCTTTATATTATGTGTATTTTTGTTGTTTTTATTCTGGTTTTGTAAAGTGCTTTGAGATGTTCTTTTAAAGGCGCTATAGAAAATAAAGGTTATTATTATTATATTATTATATTGTACTGACTATATGTATGTATGCAAATTGCACATTTTCACATCAACTCATTATCTATATCTTTATCTGTTTAACTGTTCTGCGATTTCTGGGGTTTGCTCCTAAGAATTTCACTCACCAAGGCACATGTGCTGTGGTGATGTGACAATAAAAGTGACTTGACTTGACTTGACTTAATAATGTCATAATATAATAATGTGCATTAAAGCAGATGTAATGGAGCACAAGGTTATGAGATGAATTATGTGTATGCATAAATATATTAGAAGTAAAATAGATATTTTTTTAAACTAATGCTAAATAATTGCTTGTAGTTGACAGTATAAAATGGTTAAATCATTTGGAAATCATTTGTAGAAAAATCAAGTTAAAACATTCCAGCTGATATGATAGACCTAATAACCTCTCTGAGCCTGCTTATATCATCTCTATTTCTTAATGGGGCATGTATTTTATTTTAAATGACTGGTCAGGGATTCAACAGACTGTGTAATCACTATGAGACTCAAGATAATTCAACCAAACAGAGTAAAGGTCACAGCAGGGTCAAATGTCTGAAATAGTTGTTCTTTAATACTGTAGCTTCCTTCTTGCTTGCCACAGAATTGTGACTTACACCATGTTCAGGAAGTCAAGGCCGTTTAACGGATATCTACGATTTTTGTCGCCAGTCCATCTGTACGATGGTCTCTTTTTTGTGATCTCGAGATGGAGTGGATGAAGGTTTGAAGGATTTACAGCATATGGATTATTATTGTAACCAGGAGATGAACTAATTAGAGTTTGAAATTGATCCAAGGACAAGGTCACAGTGAGGACTTCAATAAAATCCTTCCTGTTTGAAATATATTTTAAGGGTATTTATGGCTTACAGATTCAAACAGCTAGAAAGACTAGGCTCTACATATTTTGTATCTGTAAGAATATGATATTTAAAGGCAGGGTCTACGATTTTTAAGAAATGCTTCAGAAAACTGAGTCGGGCCGAATAATAAACAAAAATCAAAACAAAAATCAAAACAAACGAGTGGCCAATTAGCAGAAAGGGGCGGAGCTTGTCAATATGAGCAGAGAGAGTGTTCAGTGCGCATTAACAGAAATTAACAGAAAGCGGTTTTCACATTGACACGAAGGATAAAAACAAAGAAAGAAAGCGAAGAAAGGCATACGATAAGGCAAGAAGTAGGACGTGTTAATATAGGATCAGCTTTCCAGCGCTGGAGAGAACTGAAGGAGCAGGAAATTGGCCACATATTCACAGGTTGGAGTTTCCCGAGTCAATAACTCCTGAGCTAAACGCTGTTACTACACAAATAACACCTCTTTTCTATCGTAGTAATGTAGAGAGGCAGCTACAACCGCGTTTTGTGTAGTAACAGCGTTTAGCTCAGGAGTTATTGACTCGGGAAACTCCGACCTGTGAATATGTGGCCGACTTTACTTAAGACGCCGAGGCGCTTTTTTCCTTCTCGATAGGTGAGTAACGTTGGTTTTGCTTTGTTACACAGAACTAATATATGCCTTTGTCCTTTACATCATTATGCTTGTGTGGCATTTTTGCTTGTTTGTTTATCTGCAATCGTATTGTTCTTCCATTCAGCTATGATAAAGACACATTTCTTTCCGTTAGTTACCTGGGTTACGTATGTATGTGTGGGCGGAGCTAATAATACAGTTGCGGGACCCATTTGGGTTAGGGGCGTGTTTGTTTTGGTGATTTCATGTCAACATTGGCTTTCAAAAATCGGAGACCCCACCTTTAATAATGTGAGATCTACAGTAGAGACTTAATTTGAACTGAACCTAATGTCATTTTCAATATGTGCAAGATATAAAAAGCCTTGTAGGATATAACACACGTATATGAGCAAAATCTGATTAATGTGCAATATTACTGATAACAGATGGCAGTATGTGCATGGCAGCAGTGTTGGCACCATTTTTACAATTGTGAAATCACATCGTTTTGTCGGAAAGCAGGATAATTCATGTTTGTTATTAAGCAGATCAGCAGAATCAGGATTGTTTGGAAATTATGTAACGAGGTCTGTCACTGAGCTGCTGGTTTGCTGTGAGACCGGCGTGACAAGATAAATACGAGGTAGCAAGGCATATTGGTCTCCATTCTCAGCTTTAATCAGTTTTAAACAGCCCAGAGTCACAGACAGAGTGCATAATAAAGTCAGTTAATCTCTGCCCATGCAAAAGGGAGTTTAATTGAGGCAGGATTGACAGACATTTACTTTGAAACAGTATTGCTCACTGTTGCAGACTCACTGCCATATCAGCCAAAAACAAAAGACATGAAAATTCCCAGTAGAACATAGCCTTTGTGTGTGTGTGTGTGTGTGTGTGTGTGTGTGTGTGTGTGTGTGTGTGTGTGTGTGTGTGTGTGTGTGTGTACTCTTTTTCTTTGAAAGCCTTCAACAATAAAATTAATTCTGTTTAATTAAACAAAGTTCAAAATGAATAATATTAAAACAGGCATATGTATATAAATATAAACGATAGAACAATGCTAGCAGGTAACATGTACACATCACAGCTCCAGGATCTCAGGATCTCAGGTTTGGTCCTGAGCTCAAATTTGATGTTTCAAGTTTACTGTCATGTTCAGAGAGTCTAGTCAAGTCAAGAAGCTTTTATTGTTAATTCAACCGTATATACTGTAGCTGATGCATTACATGGTGAAACGAAAGAGCGTTTCTCAAGGACTTAAAGTAAGTTGTCCTAGCCACATAAAGTGCAACCTAGTGCAAACATTGGGAGACACAAGACAGTAAGCCAATACAAAACACTGCAGGACAGATACACAAAATAGTGCTGACCAATGTGCAGTCTGTATATTATACAGTACAATGTGTAAAAATAGAAGATTGTAACATATATACACATATATGTAATAGAAGGTCCATGGCTCAAGTGGTTTGAGTCTCTAACGATCCTCTGTGCTTTCCTCTCACACACACATGCCTGGTTTACATGTCCTGGAAAGAGTGAAGCTGACATCTGATGATGTGCTGAGCTGTCAGCACCACTATTACAGGATGTAAAGAACAAACTTCCTCTGAGGAAGAAGAGACTGCTGGAGGGCTTTCTTCACCACTGCCTCAGTATGTGTGAAATTATATAATACCGACCAACCTGGCATTGGAGTGGAAGATGCTGTCATCTTCCTCCTAAATCGGGCTATTTCGCACCTGGAAAAGGCTTCACTTTTTCACAGTGAAAGTCATGTTTTTTGACTTCTCTAGTGCTTTTAACACCATCCAACAATTATCCTGAGTCATAAGATGGTGTACATGGGATTGGAACCATCATCTGTCTGCCTGGATATTGGACTACCTCACAGACCGACCACAGTATAGGACTGTGAGTCTGACATGTTTGTCTGCAACACTGGAGCCCCACAGGGAACGGTTCTGGCCCCGTTCTTCTTCACCGTATACACCGCAGACTTCATGTTCAGCTCAGCAACCTGTCACCTGCAGAAGTTCTCTGATGACTCTGCCACCCTCGGTCTGATCACAGATGATGATGACAGGGAGTAAAGAGGACTAATCCAGAACTGGTGCCAACGGAGCTGCCTCCAGTTAAATGCGGGGAAAACCAAAGAACTGCTGGTGGATGTCCGTAGGCACAAACAAACTTCATTACCCCCAGTGATCATTCAGGGAAAGGACATTGTGAAAGTGGACTCTTACAAATACCTGGGAGTTCATCTGAACAGCAAACTGGACTGGATAGACTGAATACTGAGACAATCTACAAGAAAGGGCAGAGCAGACTCTTTCTGCTGAGGAGATTAAGGTCTTTTGGAGTGTAGGGAGAGTTACTGAAGACCTTTTTTGACTCTGTGGTGGCCTCAGCCATATTCTATGGTGTGGTTTGCTGGTGCAGCAGCATCTCTACTGCAGAAAGGAAGAGACTGGACAAGCTGATCAGGAAGGCCAGCTCAGTCCTGGGTATTCCTCTGGACTCTGTACAGGAGGTGGGAGAACGGAGGATGGTAACAAATCTATCACCATTGCTGGAGAACGATTCTCACCCCCTGTATGAAAGGGTTTCATCTCTGAGCAGCTCCTTCAGTGACAGACTGTTACATCCTAAGTGTCTGAAGGAGCGATACAGATGGTCTTTTTCCCCTGCTGCTATTAGACTTCACAATCAAAGCAGCTCCCAGTGAACCAGTCACCATAATTACACACTGTTAACACTGTTTCACTGATAATAACAATAACAAAGTATTTTAAACAACACATGCAATAACAAAATTTTGAAAAACATGCAATATTACCAATGTGCAATATGTCTATTAGCGTAACTGTTTACTCGTGGTCTCTTTTTTCTTCTCTGTATATACTGTATGTTATATTATGTCTCTATTTCTTTCTCTTTGCTGCTGTAACAGAGAAATTTCCCCATTGTGGGATGAATAAAGGTATATCTTATCTCATCTCATCTCATCTCATATCATAACAAGGTTCTCAAGTTCCTCAAAGATGTTTTTGAGGATCTTCTTGGTGTTCTCTTGGAATTATGTTTTCCCTCTGTAGATGGATTGCTACTAAGTGTGAATGTGTGTGAATATGTACTGCAATGGACTGGCAACCCATCCAGGGTGTATTCCTGCCTTGTACCCAGTTGTTCCCAGTATACATTCTGGCTTCAGTGTGACCCTGACTAGGATAAAGCAGTTAATATTTCTACTTTCAGTACTGCCAATCACAGTGTGTCCACATATCGGTCCAGATTTAACTGTATTTGCAAACATTTTCTCCTGGGTGATGACGAGACACAGTGACATGATGTCAAACACAATTATTCATCAATGTCCAGAAAGGTCTTTTGCAAACATCGTCCTTGATCGTTTCGAATTCATACACGGATGTGTCAGCTTTAATAGAGAACATACGTAGGAGACATTTCACTACGTTTAATCACTGGACATTTATTGGTGGTGCTATTGTTCTTTGGTCACCAAAATTTCTAAGATATTTTTTAACATTACATATTTCTGCAAAATAAAATATTAAGGAGCCTATTTCTGACTTTTTTTATATATATATTCTTCTTCCTAAATGGAGGGTTTATCATAGTGTTTGATCGTAGATCGTAGACATTGTTTGTATAGATACAATACTGTGTAAAGCAGATAAATGCTGTAAATTGATGGCATTAGATATAATAAGAATGAATGATTTTTACAACAAAAAAAAATACTGTAATATATATTACTTGTAAGTAATAAAGTTAAAAACAGACAATAGTTGATATAACAGCCTTCCTTTTTTCTTTCTTTTTTTTTTTACATTTAGTAACTCAGAAATGCTGATTTCATAAAATAATTTATAACAAAATTTGGGCATCTAAGACTTTTGCTCAGTACTGTATAAGACCTGATACAGGTGGTTTGCTCACATCTGTCTGTGAATACTGAATACTGTAGCTGATCTGCTGGTCAGAAGGGTAACATGATGCATTTAAAGGATTATTATCTGTAATTACTAACCCGGGCACACACTCAAGTTTAATAGCGCAAAGATACGAGCCTGAGTGCAGTGTGTAAAACTCCTCAACAGGCAGGTTTTCAGTGCTCACAGAATTATTGCTCATTCTCTGAAGCAGAAGCGTCCCTTATTTAACCTCACGGTAAACAATCTGGCCCTGCTTGACAGAGGTCAGTGCATCTTAAGAAATGGCATGGGTCGAATAACTGTTGAAAATAAAGTCAAGTTATAAAATGTGCATGTGATAAGCACAGACATTCAAGGATCCTGCTCTGCATGTCACGTAACACTCACAACATCATTCATATATTAAACATGCCTTCGATTATAGAGACTCGTGAGTAAAACACATCAGAAATGTACATTTTAGGTCATAATACTTTATAACACAGGGTCATGAGCACAGGGTCAGCTATGATACAGCAACACTGGAGCAGAGAGGGTTAAGGGCACAAACAGTGGCAGATCTGGGGCTTGAAACTGACCCTCTAAGGTTCAGCAACCCAGAACCTTAACCACTTGAACTGCTTAGCTGTTTCAAAGCCAGACGTGTGTAATTCTCTCTTTATTTTACTTACAAGTAAGCACATATAAGGTCCAGTGTTGATTTCATGTGAGAAATTTGCATTCAGAAACTCTTAACTCTCAAAATGAAGTCTAATGAGCAGTGATACAAGCCAGCAGAAGGATGAAAATCAATCAATCAATCAATCAATCAATCAATCAATCAATCAATCAATGGAAACAGCAAGAACATTAGGTTTGGTCAAATCAACCTTTCATTACATTATCCTGGTGAGCTCAGGAAAGCTCTTCCGGTGAAGGAAAAACCTAACACACCAGTTAGAGGGAAGGAGAACTAATACAGATGCTTGGATATGTGTCTGTGCTTCTGTCCTGTAATTGTTTAACGTGATGCACATTGTGTACAAAGTGAAGACTCTGGAAAGACTAACTATGACAACATTAAGCTTCCAGCCACTTCACAATCAACAAACTTCAGTGAATGTTAAGTCTCTCACTCACATTTCAGCCTAGACACTGAGACAGAGTCTGAGTCCTGAACACTAATTGGAAGGCTGTTAGCCCCTTAAGACTGAGGCTTTGTACTGTAAGAAAGCTCTAACCCCAGCTAAACCATTCATTATTCAAGGTACCAACAAAGAGCTTTTTGACCTTTTAAAGCAGTGGATGGGTACTGTTGGGGGTACTGCAGTGCAGGACCATTCCATGATTTAGAAATCAATAACAGTGTTTTATTATCAATGTGAAATTGTATAGGAACCAATGCAGTATAGATAATATATGGGTGATGTGGCAAGCACTATGTTGCTGCTTCATTATTAACTGGAACTTGTCTATGCACCTACTAAAGCATAGTGAGCAAACAGGGGTAGCAAAAGCATGAACTAGTCTTTTCTGAATCATACATTGATGTTATATTTCTGATCCTAGATGTATTTCTGAGGTGCACGAAGGCAATATATGCTCATATACAGGCACAGGAGAAGCTTCTTCCCTCAAGGCATCAGATTACTCAGCATGGACATGTCCACCATACAGATCCCCTAGGACTTCATAAAAACTCTGTTAATCTTATCAAATCCTTCTACTGTTATTGTTCTAACACCAAACACAACTGCACATTTTGTACATATAGATTTTTGTGCATTCCAAATTTATATTCTATTTCTTGTTAGCTCCTGTTCCTTATTTTTCATTAATAGTCACACAGTCTAAGAAGAAGTAGCCAGGTTTCCAGTTTACTGCACTATATACTGTATGTGTCAAATAAAACCTTGAATCTTGTCTCGTACATGTCAGTGCCATAAAATGAGATTGTACATTGGATCATCATGAGCAGTTCAAACCTTTCTCCATATTCTTCTCATCTCATTATTATGCTGAAGTTGATCTTTGACTCATCTGTAATAGGATGTTCTTCCATTAACTGTAAGGCATATTAGATGTTTTGTTGTTGTTGTTGTTAATCTAATCTAAGTCTAATCAGATCTTCCTATAAACCCTCTGTATGTATTCTGGTGAATGCTTCTCTTGATTTTTGACTTTGACCCAGATACAATCCCCTTATGACCAGGATAGCCTTCTTGATCTTTTCATCCTCCACATTTGTTTATTGATTTCTCTTTCAGGCTTCCCATGAGGATCATAGCATAAATACTGAGATATTACCTAAAGCTTTTAATCCTAACTGTTAGGATTAATTATGCTTGCTTGTTTTTATTTTATTTGTGTGTGTTTAAGAGCAGGCAAAACATAAATACTTTAATTAACAAGTAACAGACAAGCAGATGTACATACTCAAAATGTTTATCCACACAGGCTGCTCAGGTCAGTCTCTTGTCACTACTGCAATGCACTGCTGGCAGGTCTACTGTACTTATGAACGCAATTCATCCTCTCATGATGATCGAAAATGCAGCTGAACTACTTGATTTCAACCTGCCTAAGTTCTCACACACCACCCCACTGCTGTTCTCCTTCACTGGCTTCCAGTACCTGCACACATCAGATTCAAAACACTGATGCTTGCCTGGTGCAGCTCCCTCGTACCGCAAAGCTCTTATCTCTCCTCACACTGCACCTCACACCCTCAGATCTACAGCACTGCTCGACTGGTTCCATCATCTCTCAGGGTAGGAGGGAGGTACTGTATACAGCGAGACTCTCCTCTGTTCTGGCACAGAGGTGGTGGAATGAACTTCATCTAGATCTCCGAACATCTGAGTCATTGTTTATCTTCAAATGACAGGTGAAGACATACTTCTTCCTGAAACACTTAAACTAGCATGTACTTATGTTCCCTGTTTCTTTTATGTGTACATTAAAAAAAAACAACAACAACAGAGTGTTAGGTTGATAGTATCCTAAGTCCCTGTCCTAGTGAGCCAGTGTTAATGTATTGTCGCTGATAGAGACTTCAAAACAACTTTGTAGAAACTGGAAGACAACCTGTTCCACAACTCCTTAATCATTAACTGTAACATTAGCAGAAATACTAAATATGTTAGAGAGCTTTGTGAATAATGAGTAAAACCTCATGGTGTCAGAACCTAGTGGAGATAAATGTATGTAATGAAATCATACAAACCTCACATTAGCCTGAAACTACGCGGAGCTATAAGATAATAAAGCATGAAGCAGCATGTCAGATCCATGCACACACACAATTATTATTTTTTGGTCAATGTAAACATAAATGACATCGATATTATTGTGCTGTATTTATATTTATAACATTAATGCTAATATCACAATATAAAGCATATGAAAATGTACAATGTACATTCAGTATATTTGATTTAGGATTACTGACTAAAAGCCAAAGGAAAATGCCTTTTACTGTATAATGAGGGGGAAGAGTGAACTTGCATATTTTTTTTACCAGCTTCAAATGATAAATAATAAATACATCATGACACAGCATGTTTTTCGTTGGAATTATCCACACACTCCCCTGCATATCTCTCGTAAATCTGAAGGATTACAAGTGACACTTAAGATAGTTGAAAAAACATTTATAACAATTATACAATGTGTGAAATAAGGCTCTTTTCTATAGAAGAGGTAGATGGAATAATTATGTTTTCTGTTATAAGCTTATTATTATTATTATTATTATTATTATTATTATTATTATTATTATTATTATTATTATTATTAATAATAAACATTGAGGGGAACTGCCCCACGGGTATTCTGGTCATGTCATGTGGGGCAGTTCATGTGGGGTAACGTCATGTGGGGCAGTCACGTGATGTCACATCAAAATTAAAAATTTGCACAACATGGACATGTGATATATCAAAACACTCAGCACAATGAGGGGAACTGCCCCACAGGTATTCTGGCCATGTCACATGCTCATGTCTGCTCGCCACCAAAAGTATTGGCACCCTAGAGGTCTAGTAGCTTTCACAATCTTTCTGTACACTTGCCTCCAAAAGTAACACTGACCCTTATGTCCACTCGCCTCCAAAAAGCACCGGCCTTTGCGAATACTTGCACCGTCAAAGCCAACATCAAAGTTTGTCGCGACGAACTTTATAAATCTAGTTATTATTCTTCTTAGCCAAAAATGTATGAAGAGTAATTGCATGTACTGTTCTATAATAATAAGTAGAATCCCATAATGACTGCAGTATTGACATGAAATGTCAAAACCCTCAGTAGGCACTTTTTGCCAAAAGGATTGGCACCCCACCGGGTATTCTGGCCACGTCACGTCACGTTACGTGACGTCACGTGAAAATTAAAAATTTGCACAACATGGACATGTGACATATCAAAACACTCAGCACAATGAGGGGAACTGCCTCAAGGGTATTCGGATCACGTCACATGCTCATGTCCGCTCGCCTTCAAAAGTATTGGCACCCTAGTGGTCCAGTAGCGTTCACGATCTTTCTGTCCACTTGCCTCCAAAAGTAACACTGATCCTTATGTCCACTCGCTTCCAAAAACACTGGCCTTTGTGAATACTTGCACCGTCAAAGCCAACATCAAAGTTTGCTGTGATGAACTTTACAAATCTAGTTATTGTCACAACCAGAGGAGGAAGGAGGCGGACCCGTACACAGGATAGCTTCAAAGGAGTGGGGTTTAATAAATGATAAAGACAAATACAGTAAAATACAATGACGAGGACTAAACAATGACTGGACATGACAAAGGGTAAATGTAACTAATGAATCCGCGCTGCCATCGGCCACGCGGCTCACATTTATACACAGGACAATAATGACACAATGAGGAGCAGGTGTCGTGACAGGGAGGAGCAGATGAAGGCGGGGCAGACACGTGATGAGGAATGACAACAAACACACGTGGACGAAAGTTTGTGCTGAACCCTGACAGTAAACCGGCAAGGTTCGGGGGGGGGGGGGGGGTACACGGCGAGGTAGAAGGGGGACCGAGGACCACGGAGACGGCAGATGGGGGGAGCAAGGACCACGGCGACGGCAGGTGAGGGGAGCGAGGACCACGGCGAAGTATGCGGGGGAGCCACGGACCACGTCGTGTCAGGTGGGGGGAGCAGGGCACACGGCGGCGCAGCCAGAGGGGGCCGAGCAACATCCACAGCCGAGCTGACGTGCCGAGTGACATCCACAGCTGAGCTGACGTGCCGAGCAGCGTCCCCCGACGCACCACGGCCAAACCCTTGCCTCGACGACCTGAGGAAGAAAAAAGGGGGGGATCTTCCACCCCGGGCAGAACAGTCCGGGGGAGATGAAGGTTAAAATAGATCCAGACAGACTGACGGAACAGTCCGGGGAAGGTGACGTTGAAGACAGATGGAACAGTCCGGGGGAGACGAAGATTAAAATGGATCTAAATAGACTGACGGAACAGTCCAGGGGAAGACGAAGATTCGAACAGGGGGGATAACGACGAGAAAAAAAAAACATTTTTGGTCCGAGCTGGAAGCTATCCTGCCAGGTCCGAGTTGTCGGCGGATTCATTCTGTCACAAACAGAGGAGGAAAGAGGTGGACCCGTACACAGGATAGCTTCAAAGGAGTGGGGTTTAATAAATGATAAAGACAAATACAGTAAAATACAATGACAAGGACTAAACAATGACTAGACATGACAAAGGGTAAACATAACTAATGAATCCGCGCTGCCATCGGCAACGCGGCTCACATTTATACACAGGACAATAATGACAAAATGACGAGCAGGTGTGGTGACAGGGAGGAGCAAACGAAGGCGGGGCAGACACGAGACGAGGAACGACAACAAACACACGTGGCCGAAAGTCCGTGCTGATCCCTGACAGTTATATATTAATTGTTCTTTTTTTTCCTAATTAAATTTATATTGCTTAACTCCTATACACAATTGCAGCCTATTAGTGTTTCAGTGAGAAGACTAAAACAACACTTACACTCTTTGGTGGCTTGCTTGAATGTGAGTCCCAGATTGTTTAAATAGTGTGATATTTATTATATATTTTTTTCTATTAATGAATGAATATAAAAAAGACAGAAAGGTTTCACAATTTTCACTATTTGAAAATGAATCGACCCCATTATGGAAAACCCTGTCCGAGGCAAATTGCCTATTTGTAACAACCTAACATTCTAATGCAGATATATTGTTTAAATTATTGATTACCAGCTGTCATGGTGGCTTAGAGGGTTAGAGGTTAGCGTCGTTGCCTTATACCTACTGGGCAGGGGGTTTGATTCCCTGCTTTCACTTTGCATGTAAGGAGGGTTTTCTCCACGGTCTCTGGCTTCCTCCTTATCTAAAGTACCAGTGCAATGGATTGATACCTCATCCAGGATGTGCCCTTATTTGCCTCCTGAGTTCCCTCGGATGAACTCCAAGTCCACTATGACACCTGTACAGGATAAGCGCAATAGAAATTATAGTAATAATTGAAATAGAAATACTTGTGTAAATATAATTTTTAAAAAATCTGATTCCGGGAATATTACGTCCGAGCAATATAGATTATATATAGAATATAGATGCAAATTGATGAAGTAACAGGAACCGTGATCATTGGCTACTGTCATGTATCATCTATTTTACTAAGACAATGACAGCATAGATCTAAATATCACTTTTAGCGAAGCATCTGCGAGAAGCCAAATTCACTGTTTTTTCTGGAATCCATTAGCGTTTGAGTTTGATGGAGTCTCGGCCTGCGTCACCTGCTTTCTCAGAGCCTGAAGTAAATCTCTAAAGACGGTGCTTCAGTAATACATCACTAGTTATATTTTCATCAGCAATGGACAAATCAGTAGTTCCAAAACTTAGCCATTTAAGCTGTCCTTGTATGTAGTCATAGCAACAAGTAAGGATGAATAAAAGTCTTAAATAGTGTGACTTTGTTATTGTCTACTGTATGTCATAACACAGATTAAAGGAATATACATTTTGGCAGGAAATTCATTATGTACATAGATAGATAGATAGATAGATAGATAGATAGATAGATAGATAGATAGATAGATAGATAGATAGATAGATAGATAGATAGATAGATAGATAGATAGATAGATAGATAGATAGATGGATTAAGGTTCAGATGTGTTATTATGTATTGTTCCATTCACTTATAAAGATTGATTAGAATTGACGTGGCAAAACAATTTAGGTTTAATTTACATATTTTTTAAATTAAAATCACGGAGCTCCCTGAGGTGTTCTCCAGATGAAAGCTTCACGGGATGATGAAGTGGAAGAGACTTCATTTTCTGGCTGGAATACAACGTCAGGACGTAAGGAGATTTTAGCTCAACTAGACAAAATGTCCTAATGTGAAATTTTAATGATAGTTTATTCTTATTATATTTGTTTATTTTCAATATCAGCAAAGACTTCAAAAATGACTGAAAAAAACTTTAACCAGTGTTTAGATGAACAAAATATTATATTCAGAATGTAAAATCTGTATATCCTGACACATAAAAAAGTCAAGTCAAGTCAAGTGACAATAAAGGTGACTTGGCTTGACTTTTTTATGTGTCAGGATATACAGATTTTACATTCTGAATATAATATTTTCTTCATCTAAACACTGGTTAAAGCAGGCCTCATTTTTACAGTCATCTGCAGCAGTGAAACTTCGCCATGTAACTCCTTATAAATCGTGATTCATTTTAAAGCAATTAGAGTGGAACTTTTTAATAATAACTTAAAATGATTGAGAGATACGATTGAACATGATGGGATTGCAAAATTGCTGCCAGGACAGGTTGGCGTTCCGGCCACGTGTTTTGTCACGTGTATTTGTTTGTTTTGTTTTCACGTGTCTGTTTCCCGTCTTTTCTCACCTGACCCTAATTACACTGCCTATTTATTTCCTCCTTGTTGTCTGTTGCTTTTCACGGTGTCCTCGTCTTTCGTTTGTTTGTGTTGTCGTTATTGTTTAGTGTTTGATTTCCTCTATTTTTTTGCCCTGTTTTTTGTGGTTTATTTCTCTGTCGATGTTTCATGTTATTTTGTTAATAAATCGTGTTGCTTTGTTATCCCTGCACTTGGCTCTGGTTTTTATCCTCGCCGTGGCAACCACAGTTCCTGACACTTTCATGCTGGTTCATATATTTAGTCTGGAATTTAACCAAAAGCCTAGATATGGGTGTCTTGTTAGTTAAAAGTATCTAATAATCTCATGTTATACATTTAAATCTTTGAACTTTCTTTCAACCTTGCTAACCTCTTGTGTTTTATAGGGAGGTGTTTTATCCTCCGGACCCTGTTGGATCTGTAAGACGGACATGATCGATGTGCAGCGCTTACAAAGCCTTTCCCCAACTGCAACATAATGCCTGTAGCCATAACTAAACCTCAGCTATGTGAATACTGTTGATTGTTGTTTATCCTTCCTCTGACACTACATGGTCACAGCAGAGATCCTTCTATAATAGAAAATATTACAAAAAGCCTCATTGCTTCGCTGTTGCAGCAGGAAAATGAGGGAAAATGGCAAAGGTTCAGCTGCTCAGCCCATGTCGAATGGGACAGAGTGAACACCTTGGATGAATAAAACGCAATGGAATGCGCAATGAACTCAAAGGAGACCTTCAGACTCTCAACGGCTGTCTTTCTCATGCATTCATTTCTGATTAAAGAATGTCCATACTGTACCTGCTGCAAAAGCAGATACAGACGTACCAACATCAGTGTCAGTGCCTACACCAGAGACACCAAGAAGCTCGATAATGATAGACCCTGATGAAGGAATGCATGTATGTCTACACAGATTCTCTTGACCGTTAATAAAATAATACCTGTAACTGTTGTGTAATAGATACAGACATCCTGTAAGCAGCATTCCGAAGCAATAGAGACATATCATTATGGTAGAGCTCTGGGTTAGTCAAGTTGCTGGCTTAAAGGCAATTGCAGAGGTTTGGTGGACAATATTCTTCAGGAGTTATATTTCAATTTTCTGTTATTTACTCTTCTCTCTCTTTCTCTCTGTGTGTGTGTGTGTGTGTGTGTTTGTGTGTGTGTGTGTGTGTGTGTGTATAAGTGGGTGGAAGCACTGCACCTTTATTCTGTCACTGCCTTCCTTCTGCAGTGATGTGTGAACGCTGAGCAGAATGTGGAGGAGGAGCTTCTATATGAAAGCAAGAGAGGGAGAGAGGTAGAAACAGAGCGAGGCAGAGACTGACAGAGAAACGTACCGTAACAGAATAGTAATAAGGAGAGAAAAAGATGCTGTTTAAGTTTTAAGCAAATTCTGAAATTTCAGCTTTTATGAGTGGATTACAGGATATGGAGTTGACAACAAACCTCACCAGTGAAGAATTAGTTATGGTGCATCCTTTATCTGAGTAAGTAAAAGATCCTGAAAAAAAAATAAAAATAAATAAAAAATGTTTCTTATTTTGTGTTGCAATGCTGGTTTGTTTTATCGCAGCATGTCACGGCTTCTTCGACTCGTAACATGTGCGTGCGTGTTGGAGTAAATTTGATTATTTGGACATATGATATTTCTTTTTTGCTTATTTTGTAATAAGCACCGAGTAATACGGAATACATTACTGTCTTATTTATACAGAAGCGTGATTTTTTTGGTCTGATAAATTTGATGGATGATGCTCTGCTGTCAACAGGATTTGTGGTTTATTAGAGGGATCAGTTCTCCCTATTCCCTAGAGAATCCTGCTCACGTTTGTGCTCTGTTGTAGCCAGCACTAAGCTGTGAGGAGGAATTACAATACTTGCCATAAGTGTTAACACGTTCACAGGCGTAGAAGTAGGAGCGGCTTGCGGCGAGTTGTTTAACAGACACCGCCAGAGATGAAGGAAGAAAGTGTAGAGAGAGGATCAGGTGAGAACAGAAGTAAAGATATACACATAATACACCGGCTTTTCTTTCCATCGTTGACTCCGGAGGCATCTCCATCTCTTCGAGCTGTCAAAGCTTTTAATCACAAGCCACGTGGCTAAAAACTAATGGAAGGATAATTAATGATAATACGATGATATAGCAAGTGAAACCCTCTTTCTTTCGCTCTGTAGTTTAGAGGAAAACCTTTAAACGCGCCGTTGCGGGATTAAACGAATATTCATAAGATCCTGACATCTTGTGATGCATATTTATATCTCCGTTAGTTAGTGTACGTTTATTGCTATGGCTAAGGTTTTAGAGCTTTGTGTAGGTGGGAATCCAGATTGGTTTTTGCTTTGTTGAATACAAACCACAGCAATTACTTGACTAAGAAGAACATGGATTGATTTCATGTTTATTTTGCCTTTTTAACTTGCTGCTCCTCTTCTACTCTCTCCCTTCTTTTTTTTCTCCCTCGGCTTCACTCTTTCCCTTCCCCCATATCTAATCCACTCCTCAAATCCACAGATTTCACAGCAATTGCATAAACATGCTTAGGACAGTTGTGACAAGATATTCTTTCATTCCGATGGATTTTTCAGATTGCAAATTACTTCAAATATATTCAAGAGGTAAATTCTAATCAGCACGTATCACATAGAAGATATGAATCAAATATGATCAGCATCAGTACAAAATTCTTGCCTCGATTATCCACTATCTCGCCTCAATGCACCAGAATCTATGCGTATTTATATGCAGTCACTCTGTAGAGAACAGCACTGAAGAAGAAACCACCATAAACTACTATATGTGAATTGTCATCAGGAGCAAAGCACAACATTGTGCTGTTCCGAACGTTTCTGTAATTCACGTGAAGAACACATCAGGTTAGTCATTATTTTAACCCACTTTTTTTAAACTAATAAATAGAAAAAAAAAGGAACCGTATCAGCCCGAGTTGCTTCTTTATGCCTCTTTGAATTTTGTGCAAGGAACCGCAATATCTTTTTAATTAAAACCATTCATTATAAAAAAAGTGTTTCTCTCACATCCCTTTTAAAAATCTCACCCCAGCACAAATCTTTGTTATTTCAGATGAGGTTTTGTGACTGTTGAATACCGACGGAAAATGATCAGTCCTGTCTGTTTTAAGAGGCTTTAAGCCTCTTTTCAGCAGCAAATGACTGCTAAGCTGCAGCACTACCACTCCCCATGTCTATAAAGAATTCATTCATATTTTTATGCTTTAGAAGTTCTGCCGTTACATGATACCACATATAGGTGAGAAACGACCTGAGAATACGGAAATGCAGCTCTTCTGTTTTGATACATAACCAAAACTTGCTTACATCAGATACAAGATGAAGGAACTGTATTTTTTTAATTTTTTTTTTTTGCAGCTTCATCGAATTCTGAAAATGAAGAAAATGTTCAAGAGTTGAAAGGCACTTATGGTATGATTGCTTTTTCTCCCGGCTTCTTCTTGTCGTCGAATTTTGGACATCGATCATTCGCATAACCACCTTTTTGACGTTCTCCATATTGTAATAATTTTTAGTAGCACGTGATCGTTTATTATCAGAGCCTAAGTCATAATATATTCCCTTAGTCATCAGTTGAAAGACTGTCGAGTGTCTGATGCTTTGTAGTTTCATGTTTTACTCCTAATCATCTTACAGTATACAACAACCCCATAATTATTATTATTAATAACTCTTCACGTATGGAGGCTTGCCGTGATGTTGCTATAACGTGCTTCTGTTTCATTCTGTTTCTCCTTCATTTTCTCTCTTTCTCCATTTCCCCACATCTCCCCATCTTCCAAGATCAAGGGATGTGATATTTTCTGCAATCATCAATCCCTTTAATGTCCAAAAAAGAAATTTTCAGTACAGATTTATTTAACAAACATAATCCATCTCCTCAAACATTACATTATAACATCAAATTCCTTTACTTACATATTACAGCACAAAATGTACTTACATTTGAAAACTATGCTTGTGGACACAATTTTTCTATTTCTTTACATATACTCCCTGATTAATGCAGTCAAAGAAACACTACACAAGATTAAACATACACTTGAGTTGATTTAGACAAGCTGCTATGCATTCATATGTTCAATAATGAAACTAGCAAATAGCATGATGGATTTTGGAATGAAGTAATGAAATAAATTATGATATTTACAGTTTTTCCATATCCAAGGCAGACGATGTCCGAGCATGAGGATCTGAGCAAAGCCATGGGCCACTGGAACGCCTCGGAAAGCTACCAGCTGAATGCGGCTAGCGTGATTGTATCCGTAGTGTTCTCACTCATCTTCTTGCTGGGCACGGTGGGCAACAGCCTGGTGCTTGCTGTGCTCCTGCGCAGTGGCCAGCTCAGTTACAACACCACCAACCTGTTCATCCTCAATCTCAGCGTGGCCGACTTCTTCTTCATCATATTCTGCGTGCCTTTCCAGGCCACCATCTACTCACTGGAGGGCTGGGTATTTGGCTCCTTCATGTGCAAAGTGGTGCACTTCTTCATCAACCTCACCATGTACGCTAGCAGCTTCACCCTTGCTGCTGTCTCTGTGGATAGGTGTGTACTCTATGCATGCTCACTTCTTTTCTCAGCTCATACTGTAGCTACACTGCTTCTTGCCCTTTGTGGAGGAAGGGCAATTATTCTTACGGTTGTCTATTTAGTGAGGAAAACAGTGCTAATCACAGTCGACGGCCAGAATCCCGAGTGGCAGTTATTTTCTCAGTAAATACAGTTTATAACACACCACACATATCATTATAGGCGGTTGCCACTATAATCTCATATGATTCCAATTTAAACTTGGTGGAACTTGGATTTGCTGAAAGCAGTCACAGAGGTTTGAAGGAAAATCCTGTATTTGTGTACCATATAGAGTTGATATGCATTCTAAACCATGTCAAAGGAAAGTCATTAAAGTAGACTAATTAATGAAACAATGTCTGCATCTTGTTTTGCAGATATTTGGCCATTCGTTACCCACTGCGCTCCAGAGAATTACGAACACCCTGTAATGCGGTTGTTGCCATGGTGATCATTTGGGGTCTGTCTCTTGTTTTTGCCGGCCCTTACTTAAGCTATTATGACCTGATTGATTTTGAAAACAGCAACGTGTGTGTTCCCGGTTGGGAGGAACACAACCGCAAAGTGCTGGATACCTGCACCTTCGTGTTTGGCTATGTCATCCCTGTACTCATCGTCAGCCTGTCTTACACACGCACCATCAAGTATCTCTGGACAGCCGTCGACCCGCTGGATGGCATGTCCGAATCGAAGCGAGCCAAGCGCAAAGTCACCAAGATGATCATAATTGTCACAGTGCTGTTTTGCATTTGCTGGCTGCCCTACCACGTGGTCATCCTGTGCTATTTGTACGGAGATTTCCCCTTCAATCAGACCACGTACGCTTTCAGGCTGCTCTCACACTGCATGGCCTATGCCAACTCCTGCCTTAATCCCATTGTCTATGCGCTGGTGTCCAAGCATTTCCGCAAGGGCTTTAAGAAGGTATTCAGCTGCATTCTCAGCAAGAAGGGCCGCAATAAGGTGCATGTGGTCCAACTGGCTAACACTGTGCCTGGTTTTGAAGCTGCCTCCACCGAGGTATCACACATGAACGAGGAGAACGGCAGACAGAATGAGCGTGAGATGGCTGATCGCCCCCTCACAGAGTCACAGGATGCTACCATGAACATAACATTACCTTGCCAGAAGCAACCATGAACAGTGGATGGTAGCAATGGTCAAAAGGGCAAAGAAATAACAATTATAACAATAATTTCTGTGCTACATACTGTATTTTGTTTTTGTTTTGTTTTGTTTTTTACTCACTGCAAAATAATTTGGAATAGCTGCAAGGCACTAGCTAAGAACTGTTTTTATTCGATTCTTGAAAAAAAAAAAGATATGGCATAATAGAAAAATCTCCAATTAACTATGTTACTTTGTGCTTTTAATTTAATTTAGTGACACCAAGTGTTGTGGGTTTCTTGTCATCAAGATTTACTATTAATTGCAAAATTCGTTCATTATGATGTAAGCTCTTTCGATAATGATAGCACTGACTGCTGGTGCTATACAGTACAAGCCTTACTGAGTTGTGAATCTAATGTACCACTGCCACTGGACATACTGTACCCCATTTAACACTGACACCTAAACTGCTTCAGTAGTAATAAAATAAAATAAAAAAATAAAAAAAACGCACTATATTTTTCGCTACAATAAATAATTTATTTTAGCATTTTTTTCCTGCTAAGTATTCAAATGTCTCATAGATGGAAATATCTATTTTTAATGGCTTTTTGAACATGTACATGTAAAGTATAATGCGTCCGTAATGATGGAATGATCCTGTGATAAAATTGCAACCGATTACTATGTAATGCACAAAGGTAAATTTTTAAGAACTCTGTAATCATATGAAATAATATCGATTCCTCTCAAGCTTACTGCATTTTGACACTAGTGATTGTCTGCCTATCTTCTGTCTTATCTCTGCTTGCTTGTGATCTTCTTACAGAACGACATCGATAATTGACAAGTGCAATTCCCATCCTATATTTCACTTCTCCAGTGTTTACTAAGGCATCTTACAGGTGGAAATAAATGCGCTCGTACCATTTTGCACTTTTATACTGGTTGTTTTCAACCTTCTGAGATGATTGTCATGAACGCCTTACTTCCTTGGCTTGCTTTTCTTTGGTATTAAAGAGTACAGTGTAGAGAATTGAGATTTAATATACAGTATTAATGTTGGTTGATTTCAATAAAATGTTGATTATATTAACAATTGCTTCCTCTGTGAGTTTAGCCACATACATTAAGAGCAACATGACAGTTTCTGTTGTTGGTTTGTTATACAGCAGTAAAGATTTGAATGGAATAAGAAACACTACTCATGCTGACATATGCTTAGTAAATCAACAATGAGCTTATTATTGGCAGAGTATCAGTCTAGTTAATGGGAATTATTTATTATTGTGTAATACTTAAAGGTAACACACTATGATTAATAACCATGTTTGCTTAATTGGTTTTGATTTATTAAACTAAAATCTTATTTGCATAAAGTTCCATCAATTCAGAATTCTGGCAGGTTTTTTTTTTTTTTTAACCTGAGAGAAAATTAATCATGTCTTTCCAAAACACTATGTTCAGTTATATGTCGCCTTTTATTGTTGTCCTGGGCAACATCTCTGTTGTTAAATTTCCATCTCAACATTGGCACTTCTCTGTGTCTCTCCTTCAATTTAGCCCTGTAACAGGAAACAGGGGGCAACTTGCAACTGTGCTTGCTTTATTACTTTTTGTTATGTTGAATAAAACCCAGCTGAGCCTAAACAATTAAGCAGGTCATCCATATATGTCATTTGGAAATTCATCAAATTTAGAAACCAGCTTGACATTTCTAAAGTCCACACAGAAACAGACCAACCAGTTAGACTTGGGAACCAAGAACATGGGGATGGATCAGTCACTGTGGGACAATTTAGTTACCCCCGTATTAAAAATATAGCATTCCCAAGCCTTTTTTTGATGTTGTTGTTTTGGCAAATGATTTTTGCCGGCTGAGTGCAATCACCCCAGTGGTGTCTTAGTATATGGTGTGCTATGAGATTTATACTACCAGGTATGAACTCTAACCTCAGGGATTTGGGATGGAGGAGACTGGGTGGAGTTAGCTGCACATTTTAGATTCCCCTTCATTCCCACTCCTCCATCTCAGGCTCTAGCATCATAGTTTCTGGAAATTGAGGCAGCATATCTTCAGTGCCACTCTTACCTATATGTCCATGTACCCAACTTGTTGTGTGACTTCAAGGGCCCTTGCCATATTACAGGCAATTTGGAGCTTGATGCAATTCTCTTATGTTAATTTACTCATTGTGTAACGTTTTGCTCTCAGTTTAGGGCTTCAAGCCACTTGATTAAACTGTTTGCAGATGGTACAGTAAATGCTGCTACAGTGCTATTCAATTCCTAATAATTTGTATAGTTTATGAAGATACATTACATTAGATAAACATGCTGCTGATTTCAACTCTGCAGATTTTGTAAGAGTGCCTGAACAAGGCTACATGCTGAGATGTTCTGCAGAGACACCGTTTCTAAGTATCGTGTAATATAATCTACTAGCACTGGCAAAAAACAATGCCCTTGTGCACTTTTAATGACCAGAAGAGTTTCAAACCATTTTTTTTAATGGGGATTCAATCAATGGAAGGTGGCACAATGGCACTTTTGTGGTGGTCACTTTTTGTGGAGGATTCACTAGTTGGCTTATCACAGCATGGATCAGTTATCACTATACAGTAGGAGTATAATGAAAAAAAGCAATTCCCTCAATTGGCTCCTTGCGTCATTACTTCTTTTGTTTGAGTTTCCAGGGTCATGTACTCCTATAATTTATTCATAATAAAAATATAGATAGGAGAGCCTAATGTCAGGCTGTACTCATTCAATAACATTCATTAGGGTGAAGGCATGCCTGAAGATTTCATCCAATACAGCTTCAATGGGAAATTCCCAAGGGTAATACCCCCAAAGTATAAGGGAGCAGGTTCCTTCTCACCCTCCAGGTCTCCTGATGCAGAGCAGACATCAATATCCCAGGCTACCCCTCCCCAGCCAATATGGCGCACAATCCATACCTTGCTACACTATTACCGGACCTGTCCTGAATCATTCCTCTTAACAATGTGATGCATGCCAGCCAAATTGTTCCTAGAATATGTGGATAGGTGAGGCCAACTTTTGAATACTTGAGGATCGTTGAATACTCACCGGTATCAGTATGTCCCAGCTCAATCAGTGAAACCCTGTGGCATGTCAGGGACCTGGAATACTGCCTTTATTGGTCCTGGAAATCAGCCTGGCCTCTGCAACTCTAGAACATCTGGCCGGGCCTTATCCCGACACGTTTCTGAGGGGCGGGGAAGGAGGATGAGTATCGATTAGATAAACGTGGAGAAGTTGAACATGAGAGAGAGAGAGAAAAGTAGGGCCTGAAGACAGGACAAATGGCCACAACCGCCAGCAGCACTGGCAGGTGGAACTGGGCCCATTCTGTTAACCAATCTGTCAGTCCACCATAAAACCTCACTGTTTTCAAGTTCAGGTACTCAAGTATGTGTGTGATTGGTAGCTGTTGGACCACAAGCTGGAACCACCCAGTCTCATGATGCCTGCTTATGTTTATAGTGGTCATAAATAAAGATCAGTGTGCATGCTTTGACAGTGGGATTGCTGGGCCAAGCTTCAAAGCACCTCCGGTTGAGCCTGGATGAAGGTCTCGAAGCTCTGTTGTTGCTCTGCATGAACATCACAAAGGGTTTGGTATTGGCTTACTGGATGCAAGCAAGGGTTTTGCTGGTGTCTTTGTTGATGTAACACATCTGTGTGTGTATTGCAAAAAAATATAACCTAGCAAGTGAAGATATCTGGTTTAAAAGAAAGGTTCAAAGAAGGAAATAATTTTCATACCAAGATTATTATTTCACAAAAATAATATCTGTATTATAATACAATAATAAAAAATAATATTCTGTCGTAGTTACAAATTGAAGGTCATTTCTAGCTTAAATTTGTCAGATAATGTAGCTTTTGTCTAGAAATAAATGCTTTCGTGCTAAAATTAGCTGCCAACAGAAACTTTAAGCAAACTTAAGCTTGAAATAAACAAATATGTTTAAAAATAAGTTTAATAACCATATTTATGTATAAGAACATTTTAATAAAGAGAAATATCATTTGCCTATGTTCACCAGTTTCGCTACCAGGAACTCGGCCTTCACATTAAAATCACCAAACACACAAGTTTATTTACAGCTGAGTCATATATCATACATGCATTGGATTAAACAATACAATTTTTCAAACGGCAGATAAAGATCCCAAAACAAGAAAAAACAGACGAATATGCATAGTTGCATTTGCAAGGTGCCTGTAAATGACCCATCGAGATTTGGGTTTCAGCCTCCCTAATAGAGAGGACTGCACACTGTGAACAGATGAGAACACCACAACCAACACACAAAGATGGCACTCCTGATTGCAGTTGGCCACGTCAATTCTGAGGTAAAATAAAACACCAGATTTAACCAAAGTAGACACACATGCTACAAAATGTTCCTAAAAAACAAAACAAAACAAATAAAAAAAAAAAACATTACCAAAAATTGGTGACAGCTAGGTGGCTAGACCCTCCAATGTACTCCACTAGAGGCTTGGATTTACAACCATACAAATTTGGGAATTCGGGGCCGATCAGTAATGCAGCCAGTTCTGTGAATCTCCCCAACTGGAAGAAAGAGGGTTAGATTTAAAGAACAAAACGCGAGTCTGTTTTTACCACCCAGAAGTCATCCAAACCAACATTGCTCCACTCTGGCTATGAATTTAACAGGATGACAGCCACAACAATGCCGGCTGAAGATGTAGCAATCAGTCATCGTGGAGCAGACATGGAAAGCAGGCATCCGACAAGACATCTGGACACTGGAAAAGAGCACATAAATTAATATAACAGTTAAATATCAGTCTGCATCACACAAGGACACAATGGCTCCCGTGGACACAGCTACTGTACCATTAAAAACATTCCACATGGCTCCTCAGTCAACACTAAAAATAAGACAGACCCACATAAACTCTGCATTTACATTTCAAGCATTTGGCAAATGCTCTTATCCAGAGCAGCTTACATGAATTTTTTTACATTTAATTGTATACAACTGAGCAATTAAAAGTTAAGTGCCTTGCACAGGGGCGTAGCAGTGGCAGCTTGGTGGACTTGGGATTCAAATTCATAACCTTATGATCAGTAGTCTGATGTCTTAACCAATCAGCTACCATATCACTCATTGCAAGACAAACTAACCAGCACACCATGTGGATTTAGCCAACAACTATCAATTTGTGTGCCTTCACAATGCTCGCCAGAAAACGGGCACAGCTAGGCAGATGCACACTGGTATAACACCAATACAACTACTTTTATAGCCTAAGAACAAAAGGCGCATTTAAAATCTGGCCCAACCTCTTCATACTGCTATACTATATTTTTCCCTAATCCATGAAATATGTATGTACGTGTCATGATTAGACACAGGCGAGTGAGGATCCAAATGCAGTTTGACCGTTTATTAAACCAAAACAAGAAACAAGCAACAGATAAGCAGGCAAAAATAGGGCAGAACACTGAGCAGAACAGGGAACAGGAACAGAGACATAAACAGACAACATACTACAACGACTAACACCAGGGAAGTGAGGGACAGAGAGGATATAGTGAACAAGAACCAATCACAAGGCGGAGACAACCAAAGACTAAGACAAAACACCTGGGGAAGAGATTGAGTGCAATTAATGTCCATGGTAACAAATGAGTGGGCGGGGCCAACAATTAACAGCAGGGAATGACAGCAGACAGAAACAAAGCAAAACACAGACACAGACTCATTACAGTATGTACGTATCTATGTATGTATGTATGTATGTATGTATGTATGTATGCATGTATGTATGTATGTATGTATGTATGTATGTATGCATGTATGTATGTATGTATGTATGTATTAAATCTGTCAGGCAACCTTTCTGTTGCACTGAATTGCTGATTGATCCCTGAATCGATCGGTATGTCTTTATATGTGATAGCTAGATTTCTGTTTTTGGGACACTCGCCTCCTTTGAGTGGACACATGTTGTGAGGTATGATTTGGCACTTGCAAATGTCAATATACGGGTGTAGATATGAGAATTTTTCCAACAGAGAGGTAATGTTTGGTTGTGTATTGTAGATTGGCTCAGTTGGTTATATAAAAAATATCAGTAACGTATAAATTGTAATGTCAGTGATGGACAGGAAACAAAATATCTATTCAGTACTTGAAAGCAACACCAAAACCTGGACCAGTGATTCCACCACCAAGAGTACTGTAGAATTCAAATAGACGCTACTTCCCAAAACAGCACATCATAATGCACAAATGCATGAATTAAACGTTATAACAGAATCAGTGAGAAGGCAATATGTAGTTTAAATGTTTTCCCATTATATTAGTAACATTAGCTCTCCACAGCTAAACTACCATGAGAATTTAAATGGTTCCATTTCTGCTAGACGTGCATCCATTATCATACAAAAACAAGCAGTTATTATGTGTTGTGGAAGGGGGGGGCTGGGGCATTAGGGTAATTTAGAGCTGCTGACTAATTTAGAGTTTTAATGGGTGGTTGAAAAAAATCAAAGGCTTTTGTGAACAATTAAATGGCTGCTGTAATTATATTTATTCAGACGGCACTATTTATGTTGTTATTTTTATGCTGCGGTTATTAGTGCTTTATATATATCGTTCTAAACCTTTAACATTTAGCAAAAGGCTGCCACGCTTGTACTCTTAGAATGTGATCAGATTTGACAAAGGAGGAGCGGTCAATATTTTGTGGAGTCTGCAAAATGAGACGTTTAGACACATGCATTATTCATGTGTTCGTGGCTTTTTAGCGTCATGAATCTTCTTACGCATCAGAAATCTATTCACAGACTCTAATGAAATTCATCAGTAAAAACTGCACATTCCTCGAGGGTCTCTTGGAAACCAAATCCTTGTCCACAAAATGTTGACAAGTGTTTATCATCCTTTACAGGAGTCCACATCATCATTCTTTACAAGCGATGGATTGTTCGCTAAAGCCTACTTCTCTATAATCCGCTAAGCTTGTACTGTTTCGACAGAGCGAATCGGCACTCGTTTTATCTTGAATCGCAAAACAGTGTACACAGTGATTCAGTTTGCAGCCGTTGCTGGTCTTTCTGTGAATAAGCTTTTGATTTTGTATTCATATGCGTCAATGCCCATATCTGCAACAGCACATCGAAAGGACTTGAATTCTCATTATCACCAGTTAGTGACCATGTCACAAACACCCACTTCTCCAGATTTCTGATTCTGTTCACAGTCAAGCACCCAGACTCTGCACATGCTCATTGTTAAATCCTGTTCCTGTACTGAGCCTTTAAATTTACTAAAGCTTTTGATCATTGCACATTCAATCATTCTGACTTGAGCTCTGCGTTGTTTCCCATTTCCTCCGTCCAGTTAGTTTCTCTGTCTGGTGGATTGCTAACCTCCTGTCCTTATTGATTGATTGTTTTTTAATGAAATCCAAAGCCTGTACAGTACTTACATCTGTCCATCTTCATGCATGTTAAATGATTTTATTGATCACATGGATGAGCTGACTAGTCTAACAATACTTCACTGCCATCCACACTACACTAGACACTAGGAAAGACCTCCCTAGACCCAAGTCATTTGGAGTGATGCATGCAGTACTCTATGCAGCACATAGTCCAAATGCCAATGCTTTTTGTTAGAAGAAGAAGAAGAAGAAGAAGAAGAAGAAGAAGAACAACAACAACAACAACAACAACAACAACAACAACAGGTAATAAATTGACAATTATAGAACCTTAGAACCTTCATTCAGTACAACAGAGTAAAATTCTTTTCTTTACATATCCTAGCTTGTATGGACGCTGGGGTCAGAAAAGATACAGCACCCCAAGTAGCAGAAAAACTTAAGGGCTTTGCTTAAAGGTCATACAGTGGCAGTTTCAACCTTCTGATCAGTAACCCAGAGTCTTAACTGCATTACTACAACCTTGTTACTGTACACACTGTAGTTCTTGGTGCAAGAAAGTCTGATAAGAAAATGGTGCTGTTTGGAAAATCATTCAAATCATTCTGTATATCAGTTGTAGTCTGTCATTAAGGGGCTTTTTTACAACTGGTCACTTCATGCGTTTTCTGTGATCAGATAGCTATCCGATGGTAAAAAGACCAGGTCTGTTCCCAGCTCCTAAGACTAGGCGTGAGCTCCGTCGGTTTTTAGGTATGGCTGGTTACTACCGATGTTTTTGTAAAAACTTCTCTGATGTGGTTTTACCCTTGACTAATTTATTGTGTAAGAATGTGTTGTTCCAGTGGACTCCGGAATGTCAGTCTGCCTTTGAGTCTGCTAAACTTCTCCTGACTAGCTCACCAGTTCTGTCTGCTCCAGACTTGAAAAAAACTTTTAAGTTGGAAGTTGATGCGAGTGGCACAGGTGCAGGAGCAGTGCTTCTGCAAGATGATGATTTTGGGATGGAACACCCAGTCTGTTATTTTTCAAAGAAGTTTCTAAAACACCAGCTTAACTACAGTACGATTGAAAAAGAAGCACTTGCATTGTTGTTAGCGATTCAACATTTTGAAGTTTATCTTAGTGATAGCCCCATGCTGATACAAGTCTTTACTGACCACAACCCACTGGTGTTCTTAAATCGAATGTGTAATTCGAACCAGAGGCTAATGCGCTGGTCCCTGATCATGCAAGGTTTTAAGGCAGCCAGAATGTGTTGGCTGATGCCCTATCACGGGGTTGATGTTACGATTGTTGTTTGTTTGGTTTTTTTTCTTTGATGATTGTGAACCAGTATTTGGTTCACACTTAGGTGGGGGTGTGTGTGTGTGTGTGTGTGTGTGTGTGTGTGTGTGTGTGTGTGTGTGTGTGTTACAACCCGTGAAAATAGGGTATTGTATTGTGTTTTTTGTACATGTCTGTGTGCAGGTTGATTCCAGGCCAGAGTTTGCAACCTGCCCTAGCCTGTCCTGATCCTGCCCCCCATATTGATGACATCATCACTAATGGTCTATATAAAGAGGAAGCAGAAGAAGAAGGAGGAGGGTGTTGTTAGTAGTGGTGGTTTGTTGTTGTGGCTTTGTGATAGTTGGATTATTGTTATTTTGTGATTGTTCTGGTATTGACTTCCGCCTGTTTTTTGACTCTGAGCTTGGTTTACCCTTTGGACTTGTTGCTGTGTTGCACTTTTGTATATATATATATATATATATACTGTACAATTGTCACTGTTTCACTGGCAGTAGGGGTGTGGCTGCCCCTTTTTTCTTTGGGAGTGGGTTCCTTTTTCCCCCGTGTGTGTTTGGTAGGGAGTTAGGGAAGTTCCCCTGTATTTTTCTTTTCTTTGTTTTCAGGTAAGCATAGTTATCTCACTGTTAGCCCTTTTTGTTTATTATTTTGGCCTAGGCCTACCTTGAAGAGATGCCTGTGTACTGTTGGCTACATATCTATACTTTATATCTGTAATACACTTACCTACAAATTCTACCTTGTGTGGTTTCTTGTGGTATTTTTAAAGATATCCAATCACTGAATCCCGAGCTTTAACGCTGTGCAGCCCAACCCTAGACTGGGTTGTAACAAAATGCTCTCCGAAACGTTTTTCGAGGCGGATATAAATCCGATCGTTCAAACACCTTCAGGAGGTGGTCTGGGACGCATTTCAGACGAAACTGGACAGGTGTAAATGAATGTGGTTGTTCAAGCCACATATGTCAGCGCTATACTCCTCCCAAACGGAAGTATGTCACTCGCAAGTGATCTTTCACCCAGGCGTCTCGTTGGGTTTAAAAATGCACTGCTGCCGCCAGCGAAAATGCAGCAAACAGTAAATGCTGTTTTTTTGTAGCATAACAGGTTTTTTCGTCTTCTTTTTGATTGCATTCTGAAAACCGCATACACCAAAGCGTGTTCCGTTTCAATTACCCCGGAAATGAGGTAAAATATATTAGCATTTTGGGCGGGAGTAGAAAGATCGGATCGATATCCGATTCGCCAAGACGCATTTATGTGGCCTGATGTAAATGGAACAGTTTTAACAAATCAGATACTGTAGCTATCGGATCAGAGACAACACATGAAGTGACCAGGCCCTTAGACACAATGTTTTCCTCTGAAGCACTCACTGACATCAAAGCTGTTGGAAGCTTCAGTATTCTGGTGCAGCCTTTAAAAATCATAATTCAGATTCAGGATTTGCATGGAAAATAAGCTGTAGAGGAATTCATCAATCACAAACTTATTATACAAATTTATGTCCATAACGCAAGTAATGAAAATGTGCCAGCTTTGGCCAGGATGTTTCCTTTGGGATTAAAATGCTTTATGTATTAATGCCACAAGTTAAATTTGCCATTGCTTACTTTTACTTCGGTGGTTAAAAAAAAAAGGATTTTATCAATTTTTTTATGTATATCTAAAACTTTCTTGACTAATTTCTCCCTTGCCACCTGATACTGGATGACTAGACAAAATATACAGGCCAATTTATTATTAACATTAAAAAAAATAATAATAATTACAAAATTACACCTACTGAAATCTTTAAGCAATACTGGCATAAAAATGTTTGTTTGATGTGTCAGTCATGTTCATCACTGTTTATGAGGTTCCGCCCCTTCGAGAGACGAGCTGTATCCGAGCAGAAAAAACAAACAGTGTGCTGTTCAATAACTTCTCACTTTCCATTCACTCTCAGTGAAGCCACGCATCCAGACAGGACTAAAAAAAATGGGATGTTAAAAGCCTGTTGTCCGGTGAGTGTTAATCTCTCATCCCATTAACACACTGCACTCAAACACCTAACATACACAATCTGGTGTACAGACATCAATACCAGTCTATTAGCTCTGTATCAGGGCTGAACTGTTTCCTGAGCTGTTCACCAGAAACCCTTTGAGTGAAATGAACCAACGCTGTGATATTTCAGTGAAATATTTCATCATTAATGTACTTGTCACGGTTAGGCACGGTGAGACAAAGACGAGTGAGGATCCAAATGCAGTTTAAAGTTTTAATAAACAAAACACAAATGAACAGGCAGGCAACACAAGGCAGAACACAGAACAAAGCAGGAAACGGGAACATGGACATGCACACACCACATACCAACAACGACTAACACCAAGGAAGTGAACAAAAAGTGTAAATGTAGTAAACAGGAACCAATCACAAAGTGGAGACAATCAGAGACAAAGACAAAACACCTGTTGAAGAGATTGAGTGCAATTATAGTCCATGGTAACAAATGAGTGGGCGGGGCCAACAATTAACAGCAGGGCAAGACAGCAGACAGAAACAGGGCAAAAACACGGACAGACTCATTACAGTACTGAATTCAGCTAAGACTGATGAGTAATAATAGATACTTTGATAAACACATACTGAAATGACACAAATAAATTATTCATAAAATATTTCAAGAGAAACCTGGCTTCCTGTGTTGTATTCAAACAACCTTCAACCTTTTCAAGATTACTGTTGGAATGGATTCTGCTATATTGTATGATACAGAACAAAACAAATAGCCTGTTGGGAGTCACTCACTCTCACTCAGTCATTTTCTGCCACTTATCCTAACTTTTCTGGTCACCGGGAGCCTGTGCCTAACTCAGGCGTCATCGGGCATCAAGGCAGGATACACCCTGGATGGAGTGCCAACCCATCACAGGGCACACACACACTCACATTCACATACACACTAACACACTACGGACAATTTTCCAGAGATGCCAATCAACCTACCATGCATGTCTTTGGACCAGGGGAGGAAACCGGAGTACCCAGAGGAAACCCCAGAGGCATGGGGAGAAAATGCAAACTCCACACACACAAGGCGGAGGCGGGAATCGAACCACTATGTGCTAACCACTATGCCACCGTGCCCCCCTGTTGGGAGTCATTCCATTTTAATTTACTAACAGTAAACAGCACAGGATTCAGTAATCGCTGTGACATAATACTACAGTTCAAATATTAATACAATAAAAAAAAATTAAATCATGATTTTTTATTCTATGTTTCTTTATTTTTGTAAAGCTGCTTGGAGACGATGTCCAAAGTTAAAAGCGCTATACAAATAAACTGAATTAAAGTGAAATGAATAGAAATAAAATGTGAATATAATTATTACTTATGTTCAGTTCAATCAGTGCCTGAATTTTCAAAGTCATTGCATTTTAATATTCTATTACATACTATAGCATACTATTAAAAAAAACAAAAACAAAAAAAAAAAACAGAGAGATTAGCAGTCCATCTGTGAAGGAATGGCTTCTCATGCTTAGCCAGGAGATAGTTAACATGTGATGAAGCCTCTGTAGCCTCTTTAGCCTTTTCTTCTGCGTTAGTGAAAGTGATTGCTATGCTTTTAAAATCAATTTTGATTCTTGAATTATTTTTGCTGTGATTTCGCTCATGGTTGGGGATGAATCATTGGATTACAGATGCAGAGTGGTGTGATGACGCTCCAAATTACCACCTTGCTGACGCTTGGTGAAATATCAAGCAAATGTTTTCCCATTCATCATGGAAATGAACATATTTTTCTCTTCTTTCTTAAAGTTTAAAGAATAAACTTTAGTCTTCTACACTTAACAACAGGTTGATGTCATGTAAGGCAGCTGGAAAAAGCTAAATGCATAGTTAATTATTTTCTTTGGCTAATCATCACCAATAAAGTTTACAATTTGTTTTACAATCTCTCTCCTATCCTATCTCATATATATTATAAGATTATATAATATATATTTATATATATATATATCATATATTTATAATTAATAAATATTTATTATTATATATAAATAATATTATATAATTATATATTAATCTCTTTACTATATACTATATCTCTATGCTATATCATATATATATATATATCTATATATGTATATATATTTATTACTATATATATTTTATATTAATAAACATATATAGTATTCCTCTCTTTCCCTCTCTCTCTTTCTCTTCCTCCCCCTCTCTCTTCCTCTCTTTTCCTCTCTCTCTCTCTCTCTCTCTCTCTCTCTCTCTCTCTCACTCTCTCTCTCTCTCTCTCCCCCCTCTCTTTCTCTTCCTCCTCTCTCTCTGCTCGTCATAGTCTTCTTCTTCTTCTTCTTCTTCTTCTTCTTCTTCTTCTTCTTCTTACTATTATTATTATTAATAATAATAATAATAGTAATACTAATAATAATAATAATAATATTTAACATATTTTAACACACATGTTAACAAATCTTTTTTGAGAGCATATAGTTAAAATCTGTGATGTTACATTTGCAAAAATGATTGATAGTAACTGTTAAATGTATGGTTTATGGTGCTTATGGTGTTTTTATTTTTCCCTGATTTAAATCATCTATAAGAATAGATATACTATTGCTTTCAAACAGTCAGGACTTTAGTATATTTCTAATATAAAGCTCATTATTAGTGCAAAGGAAATACAATATTTCTCTTATAATTTTCTATTAGAATTTGACTCATAAATGCATCTTAATTTAAAATACACATTCTGCAGTACAGTATATGTAAAATGTACAATAGTACCTCATATTTTTGTATAATTAAATTATACTAAGTGCAAATATAGTTGCTCCTTTTTGATTACCCTTTAAGGGCATTTATAATTAGTGTGTCTGCAAGTACACTTAAAGGTGTGGAAGCATAATCAAGGGAACATGCCTGGAATTATACACAGCTCAGATGATATTTTAATATATTCTGATTCCATGGAGCTGCATCTTCACCATGGCAAAGCATTCCTGTAGAGACTAATATGGTGAAAAGTCTTTTCATCAAGACTTAAAAATGATGCAATTAACATTTCTAGGTTAATTTATCATCGGTGATGACAAAGCCAAAGCAGTCACCGATTGGCACAATTTCACATTAGACACGCATCAACGATCTACAAGTTCCCAGACACGTTGGGATGCTGTTTAAAATGTACATAAAAACAGAATTGTATGATTTGCAAATCTTTTAATCCTTATATTTAATTGGAATTTGTACAGAGACAGGATTTTGAAATTTCATTGTGTTCATTTTGAATTTGATGTCAGCAACAAAATAAAGTTTATGAAATGCAAAAAAAAAATAAAAAAATACCCACAAATAATTAAGTTCATTGGCAACAGGTCAGTAACCTGATTGGGTCAGAAAAGGGTGTGTCCACATGAGCGAAGTCAGACTCATGTGCAGGGATAGAAAAAAACGCAGTTTTTATTTAACATCCATGGGGTACAGACATAAGGAAACCCAAGGAACAACTCAAAGAAACAAAACCAAGGGACCAAAATTCAACAACAACGAAGAGTACATACAGTAATCAATGGAACGTGAGGAACAGGAGCGCGGAAGCAGTAACGGAATAAGGACCAGGCGGGGCAACATACGGGAGACACAACATAAGCAAAAGTGCATGGCAAGAAATAATCAAACCCCCGTCAAAAAAACATTGCTGTGGGAATCGTCCAACCATCCTGACAGATCGGGTCTTTCAGAAGTAAAGATGGTAAGGGGTTCACCGCTCTGTAAAAGACTGCATGGGAAGATAGATTACAATTTTAAGAATAAAAAATTACAATGTAAAATTACAAAGTATTTGTGGATTGTATGTATGGGATGTAATATCATTAAAGGTTTCAAAGAATCTGGAGGAACCTCTAAATATGAAGGACGAGGCCGAACAAACTATGCAGATTGGCTTTGATGTTTGGGCCGATTCTGTAGTGGAAGATGCTGCACGGGCTCAGACACCCCTCATGAAAGCCGGCATCAGTGAATAGAGTTCATTGATCTATCTGCAAGATCCAGAAATGCTGCTGCATTATTCCGAAGATGAGCTCATTTAAGATGAAGACTGTTTTGTGGTCTGATGAATCAAAGTTGGAAATCACGAACACAACATCCTCCAGGCTAAAGAGCAGAGGAATCACCCGGGTTTGTTATCAGCACTCAGTTCAAAAGCCAGCATCTGTGCTGGTTTTGCGGTGCATTAGTGCACATGTGAGGGCAACATTACTATTAAATGATAGAGGTAGAGTAGATATAGAGGTTTTGGAGCAACATACATACGTTTTTCAGTGCTTGATTATTTCACTAAGACAATATTGGTGAACATATTAAATACTATCTAAGTGCTAAACTATAAAATGTTCTAATGCTGGAAAATTTGGTGCATTATGAAATAAAAAATAGGGGATTAAAGAAAGCCCCAAAGTATTAAGCAGCTGAAATCCTTTTTCAAGTAATATGGCTTTCAAATCTACAGCAATTGGTCTCCTCAGTTCCCAAATGCTTACAGGGTGTTGTTGTAAAAAAAAAAGAAGTGATGCAACACAGCGGTAAAGCCTCCCTTGTCCTTGAAACGTGTTGCTGGCATTATTTTTTCTTTTTCTTCAATTTGTATATTTGTATATATTTGTGTATATTTGCTATTTGTATAGCGCTTTAAACTATTGACATTAAAGCAGCTTAAAAATGTTGACTAAAAATGGTAAAGTTTAAAATGAAGTTACTACAGTATTTATCTCTTACATCTATCCTTAATGAGCAAGCCTGAGGTGACGGTGGTGAGGAAAAAAACTCCCTGAGATGATATGAGGGAGAAACCTTGAGAGGAACCAGACTCGGAAGTGAACCTCATCCTCATTTGGGTGACACTGAACAGGAAATAACGTAAAAGTAAATAATGTAACTTCTACAACAGTTTGTAGTCAAGTGGAATTTTGCAACCAGGAGCTCCCGAGTAACTAATAGATCAGGGCAATTTCTGAGTTCATTGAGGAATTAACACTAATTCATTTCTGCCAATGTCTTCAAATGTTCACCGATGAAGACCTGAGCACAAAGATGACCATTGCAAAATGAATTTAAAATAAATGGTTGTCTTTTCTACAATTTCCAATTCATTGTAGTATTAAAATGATTTGTAAAGCATTGCATTTTGTTTTCATTTATATTTTACACAGCAGCCCAACATTTTTTAGGTTTCACAAATTGTTATATGTTTAATGTATTATGGTGGAGAGCTGGATGTTAAACTGGTGTTTGAGAGGTGGTTGTGTTAAGTGTCAGAGGCAGTGAGAAATCCAGAGTGAGGATTTATTTAAAACTACTGGCAATGGCAGACAAATCCAAATTACTTGGCAAAAACAGAGAACAGTCAGTGGATCGCAGGGTTTTGTGCAAACAGAGTATTAAACCAAGGTTAAGGCAAAAATCCAAAACAAGATAATAGGATCAACACCTGAAACAACAGAAGGCACGGAACATCATCTGAACGTAAAGTTTGTGAAGCGAATGTACATTGAGGGTGCTTATATATTTGTGTGCAGCTGATTGATCCCAGGCGTGTGCCAACAGTAATTGGGTGACTGTGAGCATGACAGTGAACAGTGTATACATGATAAGCTGAGGGTTGCAGAACCTAATCGCAGTGTAGACCAGAAAAACCATACCACAACAAGCCATGTGTTTCCTTTGCCAGAGTTAATATTGCAATTCTATTATGACCCAGGATCTAAAAACATAAAAGTCAACACCTAATCACACGATCATCCATCAAGACCCAAACTCATGACCAATTCAGTTCAATTCTATTTTATTTGTAGAGCACTTTTAACAATTGACATTGTCTCAAAGCAGCTTTAGACAACATGAGAAATATAGTACAAAAAGTTTAATAGTATACAAAAGTTCAAGATTAATATTAGACTTATATTTGAATGTGTTTGTATTTATCCCCAGTGAACAAGCCTGAAGTGACTGAGGTGATTGTGGTGAGGAAAAACTCCCTTAGATGGAAGAGGAATAAACCTTGTGAGGAACATCATCTTCGTTTGGGTGTGATTATAACCTGTTATAAAAACCAGAGAGTGTTATTATGAATAATGTCCTTTGTACAATGTACAGTATCTTTACTGAGACTTTACTGAGTCTTTGGTTGTTTTCGATGATGTTTAAATGTTGTGTTCTGTGTCAGGTTTCTGTTTAACTTTATTCAGTATCATTTATCTGTGTTATTTATTTCCCTTTTGATTTCTGTGAGTTTATATGCGGTTGTTTTTCAGTTTATTACATTTCTAATAAACAATACATGTTTTTTTCTGCAGTTGGGTCTTTGCTAGCTTTGGCCCAGGTTCGATCCCCACCTCTGAAGGATCAGGATCCTGACAACTTCAACACCACCCTGTTGGGGTTCTATACCTAATGTAGTGTCCTCCAGATAAAACGTCATACATCATAAACACCAAGACATCCACCTGGAATCCAAACCAAATTAGATGCTCCCGATAATAAAAATACAAAAATCTGCATTATAATTTTTTTTTTTAAGTTTGTTCTCAGGCTAAAATATACAATCTATTCAATATACCCAATATATTCATGGCTTGTTTGCGAAAGATGACACGTTAATATCAGACAATATCCTTCTGATGTTTTTTGTAGCTCCACTATGCTCATAATGAGTTTTGAGGGATTTCTGTTGAAGAATGTGTAGTGACAATGTTTATACCTGGACCATATGATCACCACATGGATTCATGTACTGTATATCATCACACTCCATATACAGTATAACAAACTGCCTCCATTTATCTGTGCATAGAATATCAAACAGGAAGCTGTTAATGTAAGAGCATGGTTTTAGTCAGTGTAAGAAGAGAAGTGTTGAAGTGTCCTCTTGACACTTTACAGACATTTGCATATTTGACATAAGGACTCGGTTAATTAAAAAAGAAAAGTTAGCATTGGTATCTGGGTTAAAGTATAATCCTCTGATTTAAGTACATTCCCAAGAGTTTGGCATTCAAACAGCACAATTTCATTAGACGTAGCAACACTTTATACTAAAACAAAACTGAAATACTCTCAAAACTTGAAAATGTTTATGAATCTGAAAAACGGCTAAAGCGACGATCCAAAGCAACACGATTCAGACAGAATAGATGATGGACCTGAGAAGTTTCACACGGCATAAGATAAAGCCTGATAATAATACAGTACTATTGTAGTCTTTCAAAGCTCCATTGACAGTTTAACATCAATATTAAATCCCCTTGATATGAATATTTTAGTGACCTACAGCACAGTACAGAAGCAGTAATATGTGATTTCATTTCTTTATGGATGGAGATTTTTATATTTTGCTTTAGTCTTGTACTGCTTTTATGTCTTGTCTCTTTCAAATTTCCACAGCTAAGTTTTTATATTTTCTTTTAAATATGTATGAGGTCTTATTTAACATTTTAAATCCTTTTTATATTTTTATGACCCACACTTTTACAGTTTCATACAGATGCCTAACGATCCAGCTCTATCAGATGTAATTAAATTTAGTGGTGTTTTTCATGAAGCTCAACACTTTACATTTGTGTAGCGCACTTAGGAAAACTTTTGCTAAGCCGCGTGTAAAACATACATAGACACACATACACACACACATGCACACACACACACACACACACACACACACACACACACACACACACACACACACACAGATTGGCATTTAGCAAAGCATGGGCATTTAAAGGTGGGGTGTACGTTGTTTGAGAAATGCTTCAGAAAACTGAGTCAGGCTGACAAACAAAACAAAGGTGTAGCCAATGAGCAGAAAGGGGCGTGTCTTGTCAATATGCAGCGGAGAGAGGGTTCAGTGAGCATGTGTGACATTACCCGAAAGCAATTGAAACACTGGCATGGCGGATAAAAAAACGAAAAGCGATAAAAGGTTTAGGCAAAAAGCAGGACCCGTGTTAATATAGGATCAGCTTTCCAGCGCTGGAGAGAACTGAACGTCTTCCGCGTGAAACGGAGCTAAACCTTTCACGGTACAAAACACATTTGTATTACCACAGTATTACTCATTGAGTTCATTTATTGATAAAAATATACCCTCGGTCAGCTGCCCCAACAGGTTCCGCCATAATACTTGTCTGGGTTACGTACGTATGTGTGGGGCGGAGCTATCAAAACGGGGTGGGACCCATTTAGGTTAGGGGCGATTTCAAATGTCAACATTGGCTTTCAAACATCGTGCACCCCACCTTTAATTAACTGTTTATAAGAACACTTTTTAAACATTGTGAAACATAAGATTTGTGTAAGTGAAGAGGAGAAAACAACATTGCTAACATTAACCCTCATCAAAAGCTCTTCAGGAAGATTTCCAAAGTTTATTGAGAACCAGACAACCTGTGCTCAGTCATTCAGTGTTTAAGAGTTAAAGTAAGGAGAATATGAAACTAAAATTTAGATAAAATTGTACAATGTGCGATAATTTCCACAATAAGCAAAAAGGAGGGAAATTACTTGGGCAATAAAAATGAATAAAAATAGAAATCATTTCTAATGCTTTTTTCTACCCTTGCACCACTCTTGCTGAATTAATTAACACTACCTTGACCTTTAGTTTGCCTAGATTATTGCTAATTTATTCATTTCTTCCTGCTGCAATGTTGTCCAAAGTCATTTAACAAAAAATAAATAAATACACTTTTTTTCAGGATGCTCCAAATTGTTGCAGTGGCTATGGACAATGTATTCCTCATTTCTCCAGCTTGGAATTGGCTTGCTTTTCTCCCATAGACAGCTCTGCGGTCATTGTGTTGATGTATATTTTTTATCAGCAAATGCAGTCAAAAAGGGTCAAAATGTTTTGGCCCAAACTAAGAGCAGACATTCAGAGCTGTTACTTATTTAAAGGCTCAATCTAACACCTGCGGTAACATGAAACATCTGTCAGACACATTTTCCAATATTTTTGCCAGGTTATTCAACATATCTAGATTTAACTATCCAGTTATAATTACATGCCCAATGTAGGGGCCAAATGAGCAAATAGGGTTAAGGCCCTTGCTGGTGGGGGGCATACTTCATATGTAGTATGTATATATGCACTTGTATACAGTAGAGGTCTTCTCGGGTCTAAAGAAATGTAGCCGACCCGAAGTGACCCGAATCACTTTCTACCTGGACCCAATGTGCATAAATTGTTTTTTTTTTTTAAGAAAGACCCGAGACAAACCCGAAAAAATTAGACCCGAGTCCGACCCGACCCGTTGGCAATTTTTTTTTAACCCGACTGGACCCGAATGTTGCACAACTTTACATTAAAGTAACCGCTACAGAGTGGATTCAAAATTGATTGACAGGTCTGTTTCAACGAAAATTAGCTTACCGCCAGCCACACGTCGCCAGCCACATGTCGCATGCGGTCTTGGCAAACGGAGGAGAGGTTGGACCTCTAGTATACAGGCCTAAATGATTAGTTTGTCTTGCATGCTGCATACACTGGTGGTTACCCAATCTACTCAATCCAGTATCAATTAAAATATTCATTTTTTAATATTCTACAAATATGCCCTGTGGTACTGCCGGGACCTGATGGACCACATGGTAGAATACCTCGATCAACCTTTACCTTGGTTAAATGGAACAAGAAGTATCGACAAGACACCTGACAAGAAGTGTCTCCTTCTCTTCCAGTACGAAAAGGTCTGCCCCACCACTACAACTGCCATTCTCCTAGTTGACAATCCCAGTTTTTCTTCTTTAGCTTTTCCGAGTGTGGTGACTGTGGCAGTCATTTCAGGACATCCATTCAACTTAGTCCTAAAATGACTCAGTTCCTTATCATTTGTAGCCTAGCAATTACGATAGCTGAAGAACTGTATGATTGTGACTGTGGTTCTCTGAATACAAGATAAACACCAGAGTTTATTTGTCATCTGGTATCAGCTCCAACCTGGGGGGAACTTGGAGCAAGGTGGTTTCAGGGAACAGAAATTCTGTGGGAAAAAGTATTCTGTGATTCCTACTTGTACAGGAAGATATAATGTCTTTCAGACCAATGTGAGTTTTACTTGTTTTCTTGTCTTTCTATCTGTCTGTGTGCTGTTGCATTTGATCTTCCTTTTAACCTTTAAGCTTTAACATCATCACTCTCAGGAAAGAAAATGGCTTGTTCGGCTTTGAGGTCATGGACCAATGCTCTTGTATCTATCCAGCCATCTATACTTGGGATTATCTGAGACCTGAGTGAAATAGTCATTACATTTTCAGATGAATTATTAATGTGGTCAAAGTGTCGGTCTAATAATGTTCAGGCGTCGAGTGGAGAAGTACTTTATTCGGTGTGTCGTGTCTATGGAATCTGCCACATCTACAGTCATCCAGTATAACACTTCAGTAAAGAGAGAAGTGAAATGTAATGTTGATATTGGTTTTGCATGTAAAGTTAAAGCTAAAAATAAAAAAAAATTAGAAAAATAAAAAAATAAAAACAATCCAGACCCATGCTACTGTGAGAGCCAATTAATTTATTGATGATGAATTAAATAATTAATATATTGCTAACTAGAATGAGGCTGAGTGTATTTACAAAGTGTTTACTGTGTTTATTGTGAATTAATATATTATTCAGACTCTAAAATGTTCACAGATTAATATTTTGCCATGTAAATCCATGGAACTTATTTGAAAATATCTTCCATTAGCGATTATGGATGTCACGATTAGTATTAACCCTTCGTTATGACATGAAAATATAAAGAAAGTTGAATGTAAGAGCAGATATGTGCCTCGTGTTCACCAGAAAGCTAAGGCTACCTTTTTAGCTAGAGATGCAGTGATTCTGAGGAGATAAAATACTAACTGAAGCTAAACAACATGACAGGGAACAGAATGATACACAAGGCTATAGTCAAACAGGACACTAGAACTCCATCGCATCACAGAACTCCAAGACATTGTAGCCAGTCAAATAGAGCCTAGTGAAAGTGAAGTGAAAGTGACGTGACATACGGCTAAGTATGGTCATAGCAACCCTGATGTATTTTATAGCTACTGATTAGAAAAGCATTTTTTTACTTTGTGTTGTACTGGTATGGTCTTGTTAAGTGTATAAAATGATGTTTTTATGCAGGGCTTTCATTTTTTTTTTTTTTTTAGGATTACAACCAAGAGTTTTCTTACAACCAAGAGGATCTGATCTATTGAAAAACCCAGTATCTAAAAAAAAAATCCATGAAGGAGTAAACTGCATGCATTCACTTTTAATAACCTGAATGAGCTGCATAGAAAATCAATCTGAGCACCTGAACAAGATGACTCTGATCATGGAGAACTTTCCCAGAATAAATATCGACCTTTCATTTGAACAGTATATTGATCCCTATTTTACACTGACAATCAATGGAAAGGGTCAACAACCACTGAGCAGATATTATTTGACTGCCGGTTTATTCTTATCCGGTCACACCGTTGTAGATGGCTTCGGATCATCAGATAAAAACGATTATGTTCTGCCTAAAACGAACATACATTAATTAACATTTTCAGACTTGAAAAACGTCTTCAATAAAAAAAACAAAATATACAAGTTAAGAGGAGAATAAATCCATAAGTGATAAATAATTGAAAGATGAAATTAAATTACTAAGAATTACAACAAACAATATAACAAATCCATACAATCTCACAAAGGTAGAGCCAAACAGGAAATTACATAGAGCCATGACAATGAAAGGAAAAACACACTAAAGAGTTCAAGTTTAGACAATTTTGTGCGGATTCTATGTATATTTATAAAAACAATATAATTTCTATACTGATTACATAAATACACCATTGACACAACAGCATTGTGTGTGTGTGTGTGTGTGTGTGTGTGTGTGTGTGTGTGTGTGTGTGTGTGTGTGTGTGTGTGTGTGTGTGTGCGTGCGTGTGTGTGTGTGTGCGTACGTGTGCGCTTGTGTGCGTGTGTGTGTATGCGTGCGTGTGTGTGTATGCGTGCGTGCGTGTGTGCGTGCGTGTGTGTGTGTGTGTGTGTGTGTGTGTGCGCGTATGTCAGCGTGCGTGTGTGTGTGCGTGTGTGTGCGTGTGTGTGTTTGCGTGCGTGTGTGTGTGTGTGTGTGTGTGTGTGTGTGTGTGTGTGTGTGTGTGTGTGTGTGTGTGCGTGGTGTTGGTACAATGTATTACTATTCAAGGCAAGTAAATACTGCAGACTTTTGCACTGGGTGACTATTTGAGTGATTACATCATGGTGTGTTTATACAGGTCACAATTAGGAGTTTGAGGAAACTCTTAAAATCTTTTCAAATGCGTATATGAGAGAAGGATAAACAAGACAATAACTAAAGTAATGGAAAAAACGTATATTGTGTAAAACAGCAAGCTATTTATTATCCAACCTTGGTGTCAGTTTTAATTAAAATTAACCACTGTTTAAAACAGCAGCACTAGCTGAGTGAGTTTGTTCTCAAGAACAGTTTAAGAGTACTACAAGAGCATGTCATAATTATGAGGACATGTGAGTTTGACATTTAGAAATCTAATTTGAAGTGCAGACATCCTCTAAAGATCATCACCTGATCCCAATGCACTGATCTACTCGGTGGGATATTTACTCCTGATTAGCACTCGAAGAATTGAAATTCTGGACATGATGCCCAAAAATCACCATGGCTTCCTGACTGAAATCATCACTTACTGTAAATGCAGTGGTGTAGTCTACGTGATACGCAGGTATACGCCGTATACCCACTAGGAAAGGCCAAGGATTTCCGTATACCCACTTAAAAAGCATGAGGATACGTAACAATATCGTTTTGTGACAGAACTTTCATTCATAAATTCACCCTGTCTGTGTTGCGAACACAGACTGTGGTTGCGATTGCGAATCACTAACGTTTTTGGACCATTGGGGCTTCCGTGGCCTGTGACCTGATCTGATGTCACCTACCAAGGAGGAAAATGAGTTGCTTGGTGGTGTTTTTTGGCGCAAATTTGAAATTAACTAACTAATATAAAAGAAGATCTGAAACGAAAGCAGACTCAAACTGAGTGTTTTAGGAAGCCTGCGCCTAAAGCTACAGCAGCTTCGGGTGACATTTCACCCACAGCCTGAGTACAGATGTATTTGGAAAGCTTTGTAAACTACCAGTTCATTCAGTTCATAATGTTCTGAAATGAAAGAGTGTTGGTGATAGAACTGAACAAATGTTTATTGTTCACTCTTAAATGTGCATTGAAAATTGACAGCTGATAAAACCTGTGCTCCAGGTCCCATATTCATATAACATTTAAGGCTAAATGTAGTTCTTAAAGGTATAAAGTTCACCCAAAAATGAAAATTGTGTTATTTTTCAAAATATTATCTTTTGTGTTAAACAGAAGAAAGAAACTCATACAGTTTTGGAACAAATTGAGGGAGAGGAAATAACACAATTTTCATTTTTGGGTGAACTTTACCTTTAAGAGCTACAGTTAGCCTTAAATGTTATATGAATATGGGACCTGGAGCACAGGTTTTATCAGCTGACTGTCTTTTGTTGCTTATAATAAATTGGAATGTTGATAACACATAAGCAGTTTTTAATATTGCTCTCAATTACATGTAGATGCATATTTATGCATTAGTGAGTGTGGTGGTGCCTATGGGGTGTCGCTCTAGGATTGATGCGTATGAGGCGGGGGGGGGGGGGGGTCACAGTATACTCACTACAAAAAACTAGACTACACCACTGCTTAAATGCCATTTTGTCATAAAGATGTACATTGTTATTCTTTATGAAGAGTCTGTGCAATAATTTAACTGAAAATGTCATCGGATCTCTCTAGTAGTTCATATTATAAGACTAGAATAATACAAATATTAGATTATAAAACCTATTTCTAGATATTTTCACTAAATATAAGCCAAAAAAAATTTTTTTTTCCCAGAAAGAAGCTAAATAATCTGCTAGTAGAAAGTATGAAATAAGAACAATGTCTAGAAATAGTTTAACTTGTTCATCTTATAATAGGGAATATAAATACATATAAGCTTAATTATATTTCTATATATTTTATGTATATTCATTTTATTACACAATTATAAATGGTTTATTTTCACATCCTATGATGTAATTTTTTTTTGTGAAAGCTCAAAGATTTCACTTTGAATACAGGGGAACATTTATACATGAATGATACAAATTTATCACCGATTGATTTAAAAAAAAACTGGTTCGTTTTAAAGACTTATACACACGCGCACATTGCACTTCACAGCAATTCTACATTCATATCCTTCATCACCATATCACATGTTATGTATTCATATCCTATATTTTACCATATTTTGTATTTTTATTTTCCCTTGTACAGATAATTCTATTTTCAGCTTTTATTTTCTTATTATTGTATTTAATTATTTTATCTTATTTATTTTGTCTTATTAATTTCCGTGCTTTTAGGGGGCACGGTGTCTTAGTGGTTAGCACGTTCGACTCACACCTCCAGGGTCAGGGTTCGATTCCCGCCTCCGCCTTGTGTGTGTGGAGTTTGCATGTTCTCCCCGTGCCTCCGGGGTTTCCTCCGGGTACTCCGGTTTCCTCCCCCGGTCCAAAGACATGCATGGTAGGTTGATTGGCATCTCTGGAAAATTGTCTGTAGTGTGTTATTGTGTGAGTGAATGAGAGTGTGTGTGTGCCCTGTGATGGGTTGGCACTCCGTCCAGGGTGTATCCTGCCTTGATGCCCGATGATGCCTGAGATACTGAGGCACAGTTTTTCATAGTTTTTTTTTAGCTTGACTTTTTTTTTATTCACGGTCAAGCGTAAATACTTTTTGTTTCATGACATACTGTGTATGATTGTGTATGTGATAAATAAATGTTGAATTTGACTTAAACGACAATATACAGCATATAAAGAAATATTACATCAAACTGGCTAGAGTGGAAAAAACACCTTCTCCTTCATGTCATTTTATAATTCTGTATTTACCCATGAATGAAGCAGCCATTTTTTTCATCTAGGAATGACCACGAATGACATCACATTATGAAGTAATTTTGTTCCATGCTCAGAAATCTGTTATTACATTATTTAATGAGGAGAAAATACCTTTGCACTCTGGCTGTAAGGGCTGAGTTTCTCTCTTTAATACAGTCATGCATGAAGTGCCAGCAGTGATTCAACACAGCAGGTTGTTAGACTGTCTGTCACACTGCTTTTGTTCAAATCTGCCTGACGGTTCTCATAGCACCTTCAGAGCATATTCTAAATGTATCAGTGACAAATTGAGCCGAGTAGGCGTTATGATGGAAATTACATATCTGCCAGGCTTTGAAGCAATCCTCTGAACCACCCACAATGATATTCACATTTTAGTGCAGGGAAAGAAAATATAGGTCTCGGACTTTATATCCAGAGTAAACATATTCCTCTGCTAATCCTCTGTTACTCACTCCTTTGAGTTATTACAATAATAGGAACTATTCTAGGCCTTTCTTAGATTTCTGTGGCATAAAAATTGACTTTTTTTTTTTATCTGAAGCATTTAGATGATGCTCTTATACAGAATGGCTTATAGAAGGGCTTTGGGGTCTCCTTCATAAAGACATCCTCATTCTAGTTTACTAGCACAGTCATTTTGTGTTACTGCCATTCATTATAGAATATGACAAATAAAGAAACTGATCAATAACAAATCTTTTAGAACAAAAGAAATTGTGGTGTATGAACAGAGGATAGATCAGTCAGTCTGGGATTGTGATCATAAGTAATCGTGCCCTTCAATGGGTCGGCACCCCTGCCAAGAGACATAGTAGCATTAAAGAAGCTGCAGGAATATCCGACAGGTACTGATTACTCTCTGCATGTAAAAACAATCTCTCATATTCCTCCGGGCTGTGGAATAGGGCAGCTAGACGGAAGCCCTTTATCACAAAAAACATCCAATTGAAATGTAATATAATTTATTTTAGTCTGATAAGACCAAATGCAATAGATATGTTTGGTGCCAATGGTGCATCGTGGTGGTGGTAGCATCATGAATGAGTGCTTCTTGTTCTAAGCCAGAACTGGGGCTTATATCGTGGAGCAGGGAAACATGAATAGGTATAGGTAAATGTTGTAATTTCACACGTAGGGTGGAAAATTGCTCTGAAATGATTTATCTTTTTGGTTTCATTTTTTAACGTCACAAAACCCAATTTAACAGAGAGGGTAATTGAGAGTTTCCTTTCCATTCCATTGCTGATGACTAATTAGATGCTGAAACGCCAGCAATAAAATGGTCAGCATGGACCTGGGGTCTCATTTATCAGACATGCGTTTGCATAAATCTGTGCAGAAACAGCAGCTGCGCATTTCTTTGCTCACAGTGTGATTGATCAAGTTATCATATTCTTGTGTATGACGATGTGTGTATATTTAGAACTACTCCTGAACATGCATATGCATGCAACCCCTAGTGGTAGAGTGCAATTACAGGAAAACAGAAAGGAGCTCCCGTTACACTGACTAATACAAAATTATGACGTATAAAATAAAATTGTTACGAGTCAGTGCTGCTCTGTTCTCTTGACTCTGGCTTCCTGTGCTCTGCTGTAGGTGGACAAATGGGCCAATCAGGAACAAGAACCTACTGTTTATATGCAGTACCCAGCAGCCATGAAGAAGGAGACACCTTTGTTATCCTCTCTTGTCCTTGACAGCCTTTATTAACCTTGCTCGCCTCTGTTAGCCTTACTAGCCTCTGTTAGCATTTGCTAGCACTTTTAGCATTCGTTAGCAGTTCCTTGTCCTTGTTTGTTTGTTTGTCTCAGTTGGCCTTGTTAGCCACCCAAAGCTAACTTGGTTTGAGAACAGGCTAGATTGTGCGCGCACCTACATTGCACCTTAGGTAAGGGGGCAGGTGCCACCCACTGTTATTTTGGTTAGTTAACCCAGGGCAGTTAGTTTGCTTGCTGTTACCTGTTAGGTTTGTTAATTAAAACATTTTTTAAGTTCATTCTTTGGCACTGCCCATGTTCTCCTACCTCTGTGAGTCTAGCTCTCCTGTCTGTGTCTGTTTGTGTCTATTTGTGTCTGTTTGTGTCCTGAGTTCTCATGTGTTGTCATGTGTAATCTTGTGTATGTAGATCATTAAAGCGATAGTCACAGATAGGTAGTGGTGGCTCAACTGGCACTGGGAGGGTCGGGGTTCAAGGCCCAGTACAGCCAGGCTGCCACTCTTGGGCCCTCAACCCTCCCTGCTCCAGGGGTGCTGTATCATAGCTGCCCCTGCACTCTGACCCCAACCTCCTTAGTTGGGGTATGTGAAGAAAAGAATTCCACTGTGCTGTAATGTATATGTGGTGATAATAAAGGCTTCTCTGCCCCCCCCCCACTTCTATGACTGTTCCGTTCTATGTCTTACCTTCTACTTCGTGTCCTGTCAACATCATTTGTCCCAATCAAATTACTACATAATTTTATTGCTCCTGCACTTTTCCTGGGAACATAACAAAAATCATATGTAAAGCTGAATGATGCAAAAATCAGTTGACCTTGACACACTCAGCTATACACAAGGATCGTTTATTTATGGAACAAATAAAAGTATGCTGAGAGTGCTAAATGGCTCGTCGGGCGATTTCATTTACACGGTACAGTTGTAATTAAACTCTGCTCAAAGTAAACTCTTCTTGTTTTTGGAGACACACACAACAAAACACAGTAATAGCATATGATAGCAATAGTAATAGCACACTTTCTACTCTAGAGTTTTAAGCCGTGCTTATATTTCAACAAGGTCTGCCATTTCGCAACCAACTATTATACATTTCTAACATGTACTCATATAATATATCATATTAGGTTTCCAAATACAGTGGCAGAAAAGACATAAATCACATAACAGGATAGATTGCGCACATCTAGCAAGGAAATCTTCCCTTTAAAAGGAATTTGGTGTATTTCTTTATGCAAGTGCATCCATGCACAGGCAGAGAAATTTAAAATATATAGGATTTATCAGCATCAATTGCATATAGTTGTGCTCATGCATATATGTGACACATTTCCTATAGTGTATTTCCTAGCAGTTCATATAGGCAGGATTGTTCTACACAAACATGGATAAATGAGACCCCAAGTGTAAAAAAAAAAAAAAAAAACTTAAATAGCATATATACGTATTGTACTATAAATACTTAAAAGCATAAAATTACATGAGTTTTATGTACATAGGACCAAAATCCAAGACTGTGTACTTTATTAAACCCTCACACATCAAGTCTCATCAGAATATCGACCACATCGAAGACACCAACATTTGACGCATCGGTAACAAAGAGAATGGATCATTAAAAAACAACATTTAGTAAAAATGTCCTTGCCAGGATCAGACACACTGAATGGGTAAGGAGAAAGTCCCACACCTCCAAACCTGTTGGTTTTCTGCTTTCTGCACTGCTTGTTGAAGCAGGCAATTGAATTGTCCTGCTGTGAGATTTCCCCAAGGGTTGTGATTACTCACAGAAATAAGGCAAAGACTAATTTGTGCTCCTGCTCTGCCACAGTAGAACACTGTGTATGAACAGGTTTACTCTCACACTCAAACAACTGATATACTGTACAGTGGATGTACATGTCTAACCAGACAAGCATAAACAAGAAAACCCATAATTCAGCGTAGTGCCTTGTGTTTTAGATTAGAATTGATTAGACCTTGAATAAACGTTATGCTTAGTGATGTTCTATGACATTGCATCCTTTTCTAAATAATGGAAACCATGCATTTCTATCAGGACTAACAATGGTAAAGGTTTTGTTTGGACATACTTGAGTTATAACACTATATTTTTCTCCAGAATGTTTTCTGTGTACACCCAAAGGCCAGGTTCAGGGTTCTGTCAGATTCATATGGTTAAATTAAGAGAGCTCATACTGTGGCCGGGGGCAGGAAAATGAACAGCTCAATGCTGAGGTCTTCAGATCGATTGCCTCCTCACACGAAGTTACAGAGAAGTTATTGATTGATTGTTAAATAAATAATCCAGCAGTAAGGACACTGCAACATGAGACATCATCTTTCTTTTAAATGCTTATTAAAATTTCACACAGCCTACATCTTTGTGACAATATCTTTAGAAGCTATACCAGTGGAACAGATTCAACAGACTCTATAAAAGACTGGAATATAAATGCTAGCAAGTTACTGTAAGTGGAAGTCTTTTGCTTATACTTATAACTAGGCTGGGATGTTTCTTGTAATAACTCACCTCATGGTTTGTACATTAATGGTTTATTCATAATGTATTAATATTCATATTAATTAAAAAAAAACACTTAGTTTCACTAGGGTCAATGCTGCAATCCAAGCTAGCTAACTAGTTGACAGAAGTTAAACATATAGTGTACAGTAGTGTATATTTAACATGCAAGAAAATTGGCCTTAGGTTCAAGGTCAGTTTCAGGGTTAATTTAAACATGCCTCTATTTATATAAACCTCCGACCTCGGGGCGATTTCCACACAACTGTCAGAGTAGCACTTAATACTGTAGTTACATCTGAGGTCTGTATACCAGTTACTTACTATTATTTTACATTTTTGTACAGACAACATTTAGAAGATTTGCCTTGTGAAATGATTTTCATTATGAAGTGATGAACCCAGTGAACTCAGTGAACTCAGTGAACTCAGATGCACAAGAGCAATCACTAATCCAGCTTGGCTACTGATCATTAAGCCATTTTAAAATGTGAAGGAGACCAAATGACCCTTATGCAAATCTATGGATGTCAGTTTTTGTTTTTAAAATAAAATGGTAATAAATGGAAGACACGAATAAACACCCATTGCTAGTATATCTCTCTTCTGCTTAGCAGCTGAGTGAACCGGGAGAGTCGATGGTCATTCAGACGCCGCTGATTACTTTAGAATGTATTGACGGCCTTGTGGATATCAGGAACCCTCTCTGCCTTAGCAACAAGATGCAGAAACTCCATCAAAGTTTCATGTGCGTTGGGAATTAATTCACTCAATTGATGCACAGCACTGCGGCAAAACAATTCACATCATCCGATTGCACCGAATGACAGATGTAGGCAGATTTCATGCTTATTATTGCTGAGAAATGAAATCAAACTTGAGTAGGAATTTTATTATTATTCCAGATGCTGTCATGGAGTAGAGATGAAAGAAGATGTGAGTGCAGCTCATTTATTGCAAATTGTACGAATATAACAACTGAAAACAAGAACCGTAACCATGAACTATGGATAGGAGCCAAAAAAAAAAAAAAATACAGACTATAAGTAATACTGTGGCACATAAACAAACAACAACTACAACAAAAGCTTGACAGTGAGACCATGAAAGACTATAATCTATATAATGGTGCTAGCAAGGCATAATGAGACACAGGTGAAAGTGATTACTGAGGCATGCTGGGATTGATGGGTAGTGTAATTCAGTGCCCTTTGGTGCAACCATGACACCGTGAATGATGAGTCATTAGTAACTGTAGGTTAGTGAAGACAAATATCTGTTGTGCTGTTCTGGCTACACAATGACATGCAGTTTCCCAAATAGATTACAATACAAAGCATTAAAAAGATGCCGTTTGCTGAAACAGTGGCTACTCGTGCTTCTGTGGGTACTTGAGCTCAGAAGTATAAAGTAACGGTGTCACATTTACATAGGGGTCATTTGGTCACCTTCACATTTTAAAATGACTTAATGATCTGTAGCCATGCTGGATGAGAGCTGAAATAAAGCAAGGACAAAGGATTAGCAGTTCATTATCAACAAAACAGATGAGCCAAAAACCTAAACGACAGAAGAAGAACATGAAAGAAAGTGAAGCAGAAATGACAGAAAGAAAAGCAAAAATCTAAATGACATACGAAGAAGAAGAAGAAGAAGAAGATGATGATGATGATGATGATGATGATGATGATGACAGCAGACTCCTTTGCCAGCAATGTGTATTTCATAAAGGATCAAATGACTCTGCTATCAATGGATCCCACAAAGGAATAAAAAGACTATCAAGGGATGAAGCAGCAGGTCCGCTTGCTGCTTCAGAGATGAATATGTTAGAGAGTAAGGACAGCTTTGGAGAAGCAGAGATCACTTATAAACCTGAGCAGTGCAGAGGCATTAGAAAAAGTCTGGCATTGATTCAGAACAGGACAAGACGATAATGACGCACAGCTTCTCTCAGTCAGCACAGAACAATGAAGTGGCATTGACTGTTTTCATAAAAGCAATGGTGAATTCATGCAGAATGTCAACCACAAATGTAATCTGCTCGCTCGCTTTGATTGCTTTGACATGTCTGTGTTTTCTTTTACTTTTTTTGAAGATCAACCCATAGGAGAAAAACTCAAAATGAAATGAAATGCGAATTGAAATAATAGGACGATATCTGGTCCTGATTCTCCAGTTTTCCTTAAAATAATGATCTCACTAGTCTCACATACGACTCCTCTTGACTCTCAAAAGTCTCACACTCTTCTCAGATCTAGCAAGTTAATGAAGTGTCATGTTTACTCAGATACACTGTCAAGTTTATTACTAGTATGCTAATGTATATTTGGAGAGCTTATTATTTATATACTGTCATGTCTATGTACACTCACCGAACATTTAATTAGTGAGGTGAGTGTACACCTGCACACCTACTTATTCATGCAATTATCTAATCAGATAATTGTGTAGCAGCAAAGCCATGCATAAAATCACGCAGATACGAGCCAGCAGCTTCGGGTAATGTTCACATCAGCTGTCAGAATGGGTGAAAAAGTCTGATCTCGATTATTTTATCTGTGGCATGATTATTGCTGGTTTGAGTATTTGAGTTGTTTTGAGTATTTCTATAACCTGCTGAACAATCTGGGATTTAGTCTCCAGAGTTTGAGCTGAGGTTCTGTTTTCCAGCCAGACTGGTTCATGCTATGAGAAAAGCAGCCTGGTCTGATGAATCTGGATTCTAGTGAGGCTCACAGATGGTAGGGTCAGAATTTGGCAGCAACAACATGAATCCATGGACCAACCTCCCTTGTGTCAACAGTCCAGGCTGGTAGAGGTGGTGTAATGGTGTGGGGAAGGTTTTTATTGGAACATTAAAACCAATCATTCATCGCTTAAATCATCGTAGCTTCCTACAGTCTATTTGAGTATTGTTAAACATTTTGACTATCTTTGAATGGTTACTTCCAGTATAATGCACCATGTGACCAGTGTTGGACAGTAACGTGTTACTAGTAACGCAGTTACATTTGACAGTAATTAATACTCTAATGCATTACTGTTTAAATAAAGTAAGTCCGTTACCGTTACCATATGGTGCGTTTGTCCGTTATTTGCGTAAATTAATTCATTTAGGCTGAAGTGTAGCCTACAGTCTAACCCAGGGGTCGGTAACCCGCGGCTCTGGGGCCGCAAATGGCTCTTTCATCCCTCTGCTGATTTTTTTTCGCTCAAAATATGCGTCATAACTGCCGACTTGCGAAATCCGACACACAGAAGCAGACGCATTTTTGGTTTGACGCAGGTGAAACATTTATGTCAAAATGTTATGTCAAAATTTATGTTAAAAATTTTATGTCATGCAGGGCTGTCAAGTGTCACGCATTGAGAGTGAGTCATGCATTTCTCACGCTCTCCCGCAACACATCGTATTTCTCACGCAGAAAAACTTTTTGACTATTTATCATATATTTAATAAGTCGCAGCGCCCAAGATGTATCAGTCCGCACCGCTGTCTCTATGGAACCGGGCAGGAATCAAGCGCGTCACATGGAGTTCTTAGTCGAGCCTGACACTTATCAGCCAATCAAAAATAAAGAGACTACACAATAGCCAATCAGAAAATAGCACTATCCGGGAAATATTTAACGCGTCTTTTTTTGTTAAGGTTAGTTCAATCTGTTAAAAATATTTTTGTTTGCCTGCAGAAATAAAATTTCGTTTACTCGGTAGCAGTTCATTGATTTCATGAATGCAACACACTACAGTTTTTTCTGTACTTTCCATAAAGTTAAAAAACGATATAGGGCCTACTGTATGCAGTGTTATCTTCATTTTAGATGTCAAATGGGTTTTGTGGCTCCCTGTGTTTGTTTTTTTTTTCTGTGTTAAACGGGTCCAAATGGCTCTTTGAGTGTTTAAGGTTGCTGTCCCCTGGTCTAACCTGTTTACAGCAGTGACGCAGTGTAGGATCGGTGGATGCCAACCTGTAAACACGAAGACGCCGCACTGTGGGCATGTTTCCATTTATTCATGTATGTGCGGCAGTAATGGCGAGTCAATGCGAGAGCAAGATGAGTTCCTCAAAGTGGAAATAAGTGCATTTTTTCACTTTAGTTGAGCGTAAAGACAAAAACCTTTTAGTCAAACGTAAGCTGTGTCTTTCTGGTTCGAAGGTCCGATCTACTGCGATAAACAGCAACTCCAATCTGTCAAAGCATCTCCAGAAACTACGTGCCTCGACATGATTAAGTTCAAAATTGCTCACAGATTTCATCTTTAAACAGCTTTTATAATTTAATGTTGTTGTTTTTTTTTAATGCATATCATTTATGGTTGTCAACAATAGCAGTTTTTTGGTGCTGAGTTTCTCCAAATTGATTCTGAATAATTCAGATTGCTTTCATTTATTTATTTCAAAATGTTCTGTGTTATGTTGTACATTGTTGATCGTTTTAAGCTGTAATAATACTTAAGCTGAAAGGAAGGTTTTTTTGATGCAGAAGCCACTTTAGTTTTTGATTCTGAATATATTATTCAGCTTGTTTTGTTATTTACAGTATTTCAGAAATCCTTGTGATATATTCAGTTTGTGTTGGTCTGACTTCAATAAAATAGTGTTTAAAAATTACTTTGTGTTTAAGTCAGTTTTGTGTTTGTATAGACCATAACGCATAAAAGGGCATTAATGGGAACATTAAAGAACATTCTTTAAAAAAGTAACTAAGGAGTTACTTTTAACAGTAATGCGTTACTTTTTGGTGTAAGTAATCAATAATGTAATTGAGTTAATTTTTGAATGTATTAACTAGTAACTGTTACTAGTTACTATTTCTTAGTAATTACTGTAGCACAACACTGCATGTGACAAAGCTATCAGTGTAGCTGTAGCAATGTGAGTATTAAGAAGATTTAACTATCTTGTCTATTTATTTATTTTCCAAATTGAAATGTGTGTTTATTTGAGAAAGTAATATAATAATAATATGTTACAGGCTGGGGGGCACGGTGGCTTAGTGGTTAGCACGTTCACCTCACACCTCCAGGGTTGGGGGTTCGATTCCCGCCTCTGCCTTGTGTGTGTGTGGAGTTTGCATGTTCTCCACGTGCCTCGGGGGTTTCCTCCGGGTACTCCGGTTTCCTCCCCCGGTCCAAAGACATGCATGGTAGGTTGATTGGCATCTCTCGAAAAATTGTCCGTAGTGTGTGAGTGAATGAGAATGTGTGTGCCCTGCGATGGGTTGGCACTCCGTCCAGGGTGTATCCTGCCTCGTGACCCGAGAAGTTCGGATAAGCGGTAGAAAATGAATGAATGAATGTTACATTAAGTTAACTTGTTTTTGTCCTGTTAACTTATTTTAAAGAATATATATATACGAAAAAATGCTTTATTTTTATACAAATGATTTTTGTAGAATTCAAGGTAAAAGGTGGGTTTTGACAACATCTTTGTTTGTCTTAATTAATTTGACTATTGTTCAGCTATGAAATCATCTTGAGCCAGAATAAAAATCTATCAAGTAATGAAATAATTGAGAAATTTTTAAAATTGAATAGTTTTAATGATTTACTTCGGCCTTGTATTTTGGTTGCAATTATGTTGATATTGATTTGATGTAGTATGTTTTTATTTTATTATTATTAACACAAAATCGTGTTGATTAGCAGAGACACTGAGAACTAATTTGGAGGAACAGCAAATTTGGGTAAGAGAGTCATTTTATTTTAACAGCTGTGCCATGGACATGTGAATTGGAAACTATATATTATATACGAACCTAAATAAGATGTAAATAAACTCAACCTTCCAATATTTTCAACTGTTAGTAATAAAGCTACACCAGAAGTTATTCTTCTATACATATTACAGTTACATTCAGTTCTTTCAGCCCCTCTGTGAATCTATGCATTATTCAATATTGCGTACGTATAATGTCCATTATACAACGATTGCTTTCGACAAATAACAACTCTAATATTTAAAGCACAGTATCATTTATCTATTCAGATCTACAATGATTAACATTTTGAATTAAAATTTTAAAATCAGAGAGTTGCATCAATGTTAGTAGGATGCATGACAGTTTATTTGAGCTGAAGTTTGCTCGTGCTGCTCAGTTTCTGTCCAATATGTCATTATTAAACTCTGCATTTTCTGTGTTCATAATGCTAGAAAGGTCATCCAAAACGATGTAATTACAGACCTAAGACTACGAAGCTGGATCATTTTCTTTTAATGGTCTTACCAAAAAAAGCTGACAGCATACAGTATACTCAATCCTCTCTTCCCAATATTGCACTTAAGGGAACAAAAGCAAAGCATCCTCTAAAGTACCTAATGTACCATGTTAAGATTTTTTTTTAACAAGAAAGATACCTGAAATAGTACTAATGTATGACTTGACCATTTCTTCTATTTGCATGTTATCAGAGTAAGTTAAAGAGAAAGCAATTTTTGCAGTTTAAAGTGGACCTGAAAATAGAGAGCAGAAAGACTTGTACACAGTCAGTAGGAAGTGCTGTATGAATAAATCTTTAGAGAGATGGACAGGATGCCAGTATAAGATTTTTTTAAATGTTAAAGACGATCTTGCTGCCCTGGTGTGGACTATATTTAGTGCCTCAGAATCCTGGGGTAATTAAGATTAAGGCAGAAGTGCCCTTGAAGGCCACAGTACTAAAGAGTTGAGCATTCAACTTTTTCCAACCCTCACTGAACTTACCAGCTTCCTAACAAATTCTTCATTGGCTAATTGTGTAGTGTTGGATAAGAAGAAGGATATTTTAAAATATTTATTCCACAAATGACCCTCAGGACTAGAAACTGACATAGCAAATTCTTTCTGCACATATCCCAGCTTTGGAGGTTGGGGTCAGAGCACAGGGTCAGAAATTATACAGCACTACTGGAGCAGAGAGGGTTAAGGACCTTGCTCAAGGGCCAAACAGTGGCAGTGCTGAGGTTTGAACCCTTATTCACAACCGAAAGCCTTAACCGCTTGAGCCACCACCTACCTAATAAGAACATGTGGATTTTTTAGAGATTACATAATGATTGTCAGTGATGCCCCCTCTGCCACCTCTGCCACCCAGAGTTGAACCACCTATGAACCCACCTCTGACACCCAAACAATCCAACAGCATCCTTACAGGGTTAAAAAACAATATGCAATATTTCTCCAACACTGCAAAAAGTATAATTCAGTGGTGTAGTCTACGTGATACGCAGGTATACGCCGTATACCCACTAGGAAAGGCCAAGGATTTCCGTATACCCACTTAAAAAGCATGAGGATACGTAACAATATCGTTTTGTGACAGAACTTTCATTCATAAATTCACCCTGTCTGTGTTGCGAACACAGACTGTGGTTGCGATTGCGAATCACTAACGTTTTTGGTCCATTGGGGCTTCCGGGGCCTGTGACCTGATCTGACGTCACCTACCGAGGAGGAAAATGAGTTGCTTGACGGTGTTTTTTGGCGCAAATTTGAAATTAACTAACTAATATAAAAGAAGATCTGAAACGAAAGCAGACTCAAACTAAACTCTGAGTGTTTTCGGAAGCCTGCGCCTAAAGCTACAGCAGCTTCGGGTGACATTTCACCCACAGCCCGAGTACAGATGTATTTGCAAAGCTTTGTAAACTACCGGCTCATTCAGTTCATAATATTCTGAAATGAAAGAGAGTTGGTGATAAAACTGAACAAATGTTTATTGTTCACTCTTAAATGTACATTGAAAATTGACAGCTGATAAAACCTGTGCTCCAGGTCCCATATTCATATAACATTTAAGGCTAAATGTAGCTCTTAAAGGTATAGTATAGTAAAATATGAATGAAATAAATGAAAATTGTGTTTTTTTCAAAATATCATCTTTTGTGTTAAACAGAAGAAAGAAACTCATACAGTTTTGGAACAAATTGAGGGTGAGAAAATAACACAATTTTCATTTTTGGGTGAACTTTACCTTTCAGAGCTACATTTAGCCTTAAATGTTATATGAATATGGGACCTGGAGCAGAGGTTTTATCAGCTGATTGTCTTTTGTTGCTTATAATAAATTGGAATGTTGATAACACATAAGCAGTCTTTAATAATGCACTAAATTACATGTAGATGCATATTTTATGCATTAGTGAGTGTGGTGGTGCCTATGGGGTGTCGCTCTAGGATGGGTACGTATGAGGCGGGGGGGGGGCACAGTATACTCACTACACCACTGGTATTTATAATTAATGTTACTGGAGGTGGATTGTGCAAGATTATTGCCGTGCACCTATCAGAAGCAACTACCGCAAAAGCATACAATCTCATCAATGATATATGATCATTTGGTTTATGATTCATATATCAAACAGCATTGCACCAGTCACGTGCTCGTGCAGTCACTTCTGATAGATACTCATGTATATTCCTACTGCATGTATTGCGATGGTCTAATTACTAAGTAATAAAAACTTGATCAAATTGAACAGGAAAACAGTGCATGCCAAGGTTTTCTCTTGGCTACAGTCCCTCACACACAATCCATCCTGTTTCACCACAGAGGTTTTTTTTAAGTTGACTTTTGTTATCTCTGCTAACCAGAAGAGCAGAAGAGTGGTCTACAGGGACATGAAAAATCAGTGACAGGACAAGAGAGAAATTTCCTGGTTTATCATTGTGCTTCATGCTCTGTTTGATCATACACCCTAGAGAAAGGAGTCAAGAGAGGATGAGCGAGCCTTTTTTTTTTTTTTTTTTTTTTTTACATCTGTCCAAGAGAGTCTATAAAAGCTTGCTTATTTCATCAGCCAGTGTACGGACATTATTCTAATATAATTTCAATTCTAAACTAATTTCAAATCCAAAATGAGTTCAGCTGGAAATGTGATACCTATTTCTAAACCACCTGAGCACATAAATCCATGCATGTTCAGGCACTGGATGGTAGACCACTGGATTTAATTACGAGTCCCTACCTGAGACTCTTTTAGTGTTTACCATGGACCCCTTTGGACAGTCTGTCAATATCAGTCTTCTCTGTCTGCAATAAAAAATGTAAGTAGTATCTTCAATACCCAATATCCTTATTCAGTTTGTTTTGTGCAAGATATTTAGTTGTTCCTCTTCTGTGGTGTGGTTAGTAATACCTTTACCTGTGGGAAGTGTAGACTAATTAGCGTTCAGAAAGAGACGACTGTAGCGATGCAGTGTGCATCTATGTGCATCTAAAGAACATTGGTGATAGATAGAGGTGTATACTCTCTGTAGAGGAAAGTCTTGGGTGCCAACAGGAAGAGTCTGTGTCCACTTGTGGTATAGCTGCACAATTGAGGCTCACATCAAAGCTTGCTGAAAGGAACAGCACTGCTTTATGTATCATAGAGGTTTGCCCTATTCACTGAGAGACCAGCTGAGACATCTATTGAACTCTGGTTATTTGACTTGATGGGTGTGCAGAGGAAACCAGTGAAACAATAAAGGAAGACATTCAAACTATGTGGAAAGTTGCCTTCTGAAGTGACAAAGCACCCATCGTGGCAACAATTTGGAAGGATATGAACTCTACTGGTCAAAAAGAGGCGTACAATGGCCACAGCATGGCTGGACAGGGAAGTGAAAGCCAGGCCGAGGCTTGAGGAAGGAGCAACCACCATTCACCAAACCAGAAGGGTGAATGATGGCCACAGTGAGGGCAGAAGGGGCAAGAAGGCACAGTAATATGCACAAGCAAGAAGATAGAGGCATGTCCTCAGCCGTGAAGGTGGGTGGAATGGAATCTACAGCTGAAGCATGGAGGAGAAGAAATGTCCTCAGCCAAGCAGGCAGGTGGACCGACGTCTGGAGCAGAGCAGGGCTGAAATCTAGCTTGTTTTTACATTCGATGAATATAACCCTATTCGGTGTCACTCAGAAGTGAATGAATTCCCTTTTCATCTCCTACTGATGTTGCCTTATGGAGTTATTCCTTTCCATTGTTGTCCGAGAGATTTGTGAGATTTTGTTTGGTTTATACCACCAGAAGCATTTCTACATATTTATATCCTTGCAATTGCTTCCATAAAACATTTGAGTCTAAGTGCAATAAAATAACAGCAAAAGTTGGTAAATACCTAAACGATTCAGTACTTTGTCTGTAAACTTTCCACAACCCTCACATAGCTGGCTGTAATTTTATGTTATTTATTTTTTGCTCAAAATTAAACATTGCACATTTCGTTCAAAAAAGATTAAGTGACACAGATTGTGTCTCTGCAATCTACATCTGCAGCTGCTACACAGAAAAATAAATGCTCAGAATTAACTTTCATACAGTAAATTATATCAGCATCACGCTTTTTCACAAACCAGACTTTCCAAAACTGTCACCCTGCTTTGTGTGCAGACGTAAGCACTAACACAGAGAAATATGATTGTACTGATTAGCTATGTGAAGCTATAGAGTGCATAATTATTAAACGTACTTATGTAAACGATTAATTACGTTGAAAGGAAAACTGAATGTAGGGCATTTAGATATAAATTTTTAAAACAGAAATGATCTTTGAAGGCAGTTCAGTTGATAAAGCGCTAGGTTAAATATCATTACATTTAGGGTTCAGGCTGTACAGCTTACATTAGCACATTTTGCTCCACGGGTCAGATGTCAAAGTCTCTATTCTTTTCCTTTGATATAATTAATAAGTGGGGGCACGGTGGCTTAGCTGTTAGCACGTTCGCCTCACACCTCCAGGGTCGGGGTTCGATTCCCGCCTCCGCCTTGTGTGTGTGGAGTTTGCATGTTCTCCCCGTGCCTCGGGGGTTTCCTCCGGGTACTCCGGTTTCTTCCCCCGGTCCAAAGACATGCATGGTAGGTTGATTGGCATCTCTGGAAAATTGTCTGTAGTCTGTAGTGTGTGAGTGAATGAGAGTGTGTGTGTGTGTCCTGCGATGGGTTGGCACTCCGTCCAGGGTGTATCCTGCCTCGATGCCCGATGACGCCTGTGATAGGCACAGGCTCCCCGTGACCCGAGAAGTTCGGATAAGCGGTAGAAAATGAATGATTAATTAATAAGCATACTACTGAGTCTAAAAGGGAGGGGGATGTAGACACTTCATAGGATGCAATATAGAGCTGTTCACTTGATTTAGAAAGACAGCTCACCGGGACTGTACGAAATTCTAATCTTATTAAAAGAGTAAAAGTTTTCATTTAGTCCGTATTGTGTTAGAAAGTGATTTTTTTTGTAACAAGGCAAGGCAATTGGTGTGACCTAGAGAATATAGTAACTCTCCATAGAAAATGTGCCTAGTGAATATGTCTGTAACGTTGCCTTTATTGATTTAATGTGTAAAAATATTGTTGCACCACAAATCTGAATAAACATGACTATATTCACAAGCATATAAATATACGAATTTCAGATATTGAACATTCTCATCCTGAGCCTTATTAACAGTCCCGGATGTCTCTGCACCTGAATTATAATTAATTAGACCACTGGTTTCACCACAGCTAATTGTGGTTGCAAAGCAGCACTCAGTCTTTGAACTTCCTCTCTTAATCAGTTTAAAAACCTCTGCATCGATGGTTAATTCCAGTCACGGGAAACCTGAGTACAACTTCCTTCTGTAACCGGTGTTAATAGAGATTAGTGTATTCATTTATTTATTTTTAATTCAGGCAAAATCCTTGCTTTTTTTTAGATCAATAATGATGCATTTGAAGAATAAACAGGGAAAAAGGGAACAATAAAGTTCTTTTATTTCTTTGAGTTTTGTGGGTGTTTTGTTTGTGATTTCAGCGATGTGCGCTCTTGCTTCAGTCTGTATGAGACATGAGCAGAGCGAGGTTGGTGTTTTAAGCACTCCTGTTTATAATGTGGGAAAACAAAGGGTTATTGTTAAATCATGCTTTCATGTTAGTTAAAATATAGGAATATATATAGATATTATATATATAGTACTGTGCAAAAGTTTTAGGCAGGTGTGAAATAATGCTGTAAACAAAGAATTCATTCATTCATTTTCTACCGCTTATCCGAACTTCTCGGGTCACGGGGAGCCTGTGCCTATCTCAGGTGTCATCGGGCATCGAGGCAGGATACACCCTGGACGGAGTGCCAACCCATCACAGGGCACACACACACACTCTCATTCACTCACACACTCACACACTACGGACAATTTTCCAGAGATGCCAATCAACCTACCATGCATGTCTTTGGACCGAGGGAGGAAACCGGAGTACCCGGAGGAAACCCCCGAGGCACGGGGAGAACATGCAAACTCCACACACACAAGGCGGAGGCGGGAATCGAACCCCCAACCCTGGAGGTGTGAGGCGAATGCTTTCAAAGAATGCTTTCAGAAATGTAAATAATGAGTGTTTATTTCTGTCAATTTACAAAATGCAAAGTGAGCAAACAAAAGAAAAATCTAAAGCAGATCAATATTCGGTGTTACTACCTTTTGCCTTCAAACCAGCATGAAGCGATGGCACGACCCCCACAGAGCCCTGATCTCAACATCATCCAGTGTGTCTGGGATTACATGAAGAGACAGAAGGATGTGAGAAAGCCGACATCCACAGAAGATCTGCGGTTAGTTCTCCGAGATGTCCGGAACGACCTACCGGCCGAGTTCCTTCAAAAACTGTGTGCGAGTGTATCTAGAAGAATTGCTGCTGTTTTGTAGGCAAAGGGAGGTCACAGCAAATATCGATTAGATTCAGATTTCTCTTTTGTTTATTCACTGCATTTTGTTCATTTACAAAAAATAAATGTTTAACACTTCCATTTTTGAAAGCATTCTTTGTTAACACCTGCCTAAAACTTTTGCTCAGTACTGTATGTACAATACATATGTACAATAAAAATAAAAATATATCTGTACAATAAAATGCTGTTTTTTTTTGTTAGAATGTAACATGACAATGTTTTAGCTGCAGCGGAAGTTGTGTTTGTAACTGAGGGCCTGCAGTGCCACGTTATCCGTTAGCATAGAGGTTGTCCTGTTAAGTGTGGCTGATAATTCTGTGTTTATGTAGGAATGTTTAGCAGCGGCAGACTGAGTGCGCAACGGTTTGTAACTGCATGCTTCCGATTTATGCAGGTATGGAACCATTTCTTTCTGTTTTCTTTGTGCCCAACTTTGTGTAAGTGATATATATCTCTTGAGATGTGTGTATAAATGCTTAATGTATCTCATACTGTCAATGTATATTTTGTTATTTCTGATACATATGTGATAAGTAATTGAGCAAAAGTTTGCATAGGTAATTTACATATGGTATTTGTTATTGTGTTATATCGTTATCTTCTATATCTATATATTATTATTGTGGAGTACAACGTTTCCTGTATTATGAGCTTGCTTCAGTCTGTATGAGGCCTGAGCAGAGCGAGCAGGGGCAGGAAACTGCAATTGAACCAGCAGACTGTTTCTGGTCTCTTATTTCATATTGCACAAGAACACAACACAGAACGGTAGGCAGATACGACAAAGAAGAGCAAACCGGCTACACTTCCATAAAAACAGCAGCCACTTCAGAAAAGTGCGACTATTTTCCTAATATATTGGTAAACAATTAGGTCCTCTGTGTTTATAAAACTATTCCACATCTTATGCTTAATAAGAAATAAGAATAAGAAGATGAAACCTGCCAACTAGAGCACAATGAGTTACAGCTGGATCTAGGAACAGGTTTCACACTGGTCCCCATTCCCACCCTGCCGATATTGGTCAGAGACTGTAAAGTGGAAAACCAGCAGAATAGCCAGTCATGTGGAGCAAGAGGTTTTTACTTTGAATAGAGTCTGTGCTCAAGCATGAAGCTCATGGGAAAAATAAAGATCATGTTAACTTATTCCTGCAGTGATGTAGCCAGAAATCAAAGACATTGCTTATAGTGATACCATTTCTACCTCCAAGGGACATAACCAAATATGAATGCATACAGATTGAACACATATTAACATATGGTATGATATGAGTAGGTTGCACACTCTTCACTTAATGAGGTCTAAAGCAAAGTTTATTAACATGATATAATTAGGAGACACTGTATTTGTTTAATGCAGGCTTAAGCCAAACTCAGTATCATAATATGAACAGGAGGTGCACTCTAGATGTATTCTAATGTTTTCTCTATTTTTTTCTATGTATTTAATTTTTTTCTAGACTTTCCACCCAGAAATCTTTGGCTGAATATCTGATGCATTTGCCACACAAAATTGAAAACGCTTCAGAAGTTTTAAAGTCGTCATCTGGTTGATTGGATTATACTACCGGATTTTCAGGAGACATGTATGGGGCATTTTTTAACATTTCACCTTGTAACAAAGCCTGATGCTTCCGATGCTCTATGATGCTCTACGTCCCTCATAGAAGAAGTAAGCCTTCGTGATTAAAACTGTGACAGTGAGCGCTTATGAGTAACATCTAAACACTGGATTTTCCCAATGATATTAACTTCATAGTACAGACTCATTTATTTGCATGACTTTCAGAAATGAACTATCTACGGTTAAACATGACGCTAAACAAAACAAACTCTGATTGCTTTCTTTATGTCAGTCAGACGCCCTCTAGAAGGTCTTTGGACGTTAACAGCTGCAATAGAGTGCAGACCTGCTGTCATTCTGAAGCTCATGCTATGTCAGACTAAACTCCAATAACTTGACCTAAAACATTTCCTTGTTTTCCTCATTTTCCACTCCACAATCAGACCATACAAAGAAAGAAAGAAAGAAAGAAAGAAAGAAAGAAAGAAAGAAAGACAGAAAGAAAGAAAGAAAGAAAGAAAGAAATCAACAGAAAGAAAGCACAAAGGAACAGAAAGGGAGGTTAGAGTAATGGTGCCTGAAGACACAGCTTGAGAGCAATGAAGCCTGAAAGTAAATCTGCAAGAATGGAGCTGGAAAATGATCTTAGCCAGTCCAAGGGCACCTCTGACTCAGCTGCAGTAAGCAGGCCTAACGGCCTTAGTATGTCAAAAAAGTTTTGCCCATTATGCTTGCATCCAGTCTGAAATATATATATATATATATATATATATATATATATATATATATATATATATATATATATATATATATATATATATATATAAACTGTATATAAAGATTTCAGAAAAGCTAATTAGCTTTGTAAATTGTGACCAATTAGCTTTTGGAATTGATCCAGAGAGGGTCCTAGTTACAGCAAGTCAAATATCTGAACTAATTTTTTCTTTAATAGCTTCCTTCTGTTTAAAGAAATGTTATGTATTTAATTTATTATTTCTACGGCGTCTATAATCATAGAAGATTCAGATTCAAGATTCAAAGATTCAAAGCGTTTATTGTCATATACCCAGTAAGGAAAGCAGGTTTCCCTGAGCAATGAAATCAGAATGATGATTTGGCATTGTGTTGATTATTGGATGGAAAAAAAGGATGTAAACCTTATGTTAGCTTTATCTAGAACTGTGCTAATGTACTTAGTTCTAAGTAAAAGCTCGGTGCTTTATGTTGCACCGTCATCCTGGAGGAACGTTATTTCATTTTATTGTGTATTTCACCAGTTATATATGGTTGAAACTACAGTAAAAGCTTCTTGACTTGACTCTAGTTTTTAACCTTCAGTCCGAATTCTCTGTGAATGGACAGAATAATTAGGCTAATTTGCACTGAACTGATTATCCCTAGTTAGTGTATAAAGCTTGATAAAATAATTAGCCTGAAGTTAGACAGTGCCCCTGTTACTAGTTATCCCAAGAGCCTTATTATTTTGTCTTTGTTTAGTTAATTATATTCAAGTTTCATCATTCAATCGGATATCTAAAAAGTACAGTACATAATAACAAAATATATTAAAACTACAGCAACATGTTGTAGTCAGAGCACAAAGGAATATGTCATCACTGAATCCAGTTCTGAGCTCCCAATTACTTAGCCAAGGCTTTTAGCACAGCACTCCAGTATGTGGATGACAACTGTACATTGCACATAATGTAATGGGTAGCAAGTGAAAAAGCACATTCAGTGCTACAGGGTTAATGTGTACAACTAACACCTTTTTTGTGGCATGGTGGTCATGGTCTCCTGCTGGTTTGTGATTCATGACCTCGCAGGATCCAACTCCTATTTCCTTGCCTAAACCAGTGTTGTATAAAGTAGTAGAAAGCAATACTTGAGTAAAAGTACAAGTATCGTACTAGAAAAAGACTTTGGTAGAAGTGAAAGTCACCTTTTAGAATATTATTCAAGTAAAAGTCTTAAAGTATCTGATATTTACTGTACTTAAGTATCAAAAGTCATTTTCTGATATTTAATGTACTTAAGTATTTGAAGTAAAAGTAAAAAGTAAGGGACGGTTCTAGGGTTTCATCTTTAGGAGTTTTAGCCCTCAGTGAGTTTTATATTATATATTATATGACTACATAGTAAGCCAAAAGTTATGGTATTATTAAATGGTAAAAGTGGACACCAAAATGTTATGCATGATGTAATGATGACAGTCTTCAATCAAATCAGTTCATGTATGTGTGCATTCTCTACAAACAGTGTGTCCAATGAATGCAGTCATTAATAAACAAATATTCACAAGACAAAGACCAAATCAATAAATGCTATTTTTATTTAGTATTAAATGGATTGTTTACATTAATATTTTGTTTGTGCTACAACTCTGGTAATAATCCATCCATCCATCCATCCATTTTCTACCGCTTCTCCGGGGCCGGGTCGCGGGGGCAGCAGTCTAAGCAGGGATGCCCAGACTTCCCTCTCCCCAGACACTTCCTCCAGCTCTTCCGGGGGGAATACCGAGGCGTTCCCAGGCCAGCCGAGGGACATAGTCCCTCCAGCGTGTCCTAGGTCTTCCCCGGGGCCTCCTCCCGGTTGGACATGCCCGGAACACCTCCCCAGGGAGGCGTCCAGGAGGCATCCGAAACAGATGCCCGAGCCACCTCAGCTGACCCCTCTCAATGTGGAGGAGCAGCAGCTCTACTCTGAGCTCCTCCCGAGTGACTGAGCTCCTCACCCTATCTCTAAGGGTGCGCCCAGCCACTCTGCGGAGGAAACTCATTTCGGCCGCCTGTATCCGGGATCTTGTCCTTTCGGTCATGACCCAAAGCTCATGGCCATAGGTGAGGGTAGGAACGTAGATCGACTGGTAAATAGAGAGCTTCGCCTTGCGGCTCAGCTCTCTGTTCACCACAACAGATCGGTATATCGACCGCATCACTGCGGAAGATACACCGATACTCTGGTAATAAGAATAGCGAAATTTCACTAATTTTGGTTGCCGTCTTTGCGGCTTTCAGTCGATTACCGTTATAATAGATATTATTAACGCCTCCAGCTCTGACTGCGCGTGCACGCTGCGCGTACCTGTGCTTCTTCGTAGAGCGCGCGGACGTGCGTAATACAATCTAGGAGCAGTGATTCGCCAAACCTCCCTTATTGCAGTCGCACACATTTCTTCTGATTTTATTTTGTAGTAACGAGTAACGAAGACACTTAGTGGGAATATAACGGAGTAAAAGTATACATTTTATCTAGGAAATGTAGTGGAGTAAAAGTGAAAGTTGACATAAATTTAAATAGCGAAGTAAAGTAAAGATACGTGAAATTTCTACTTAAGTACAGTAACGAAGTACAGTATTTTTACTCCGTTACATTACAACACTGGCCTAAACCCAATTTTAACAATAAATTCATTGTTTTAACACTTTTACCACACAGTGCTTTTTTTTTAAACAAATTTGTGAAATGATGAGGGGAATCCAAGTGTTGCAACATTCTTGATACCGCCATACTGTCCTATATAAAATAAAATGTAACAGCACCAAGTAATGCACTTGCAATTCAGAGCTTGTGTGTTCATTGAGCCATGTAAAGATTGCTTACTAGAAGTTTTTTAGTTTGTGTCAGATTGTGGTAGCAGTTCCCTTAAGTGCTGCTACATGCAAGAAAAGCTTTTTCTGGCAGATGTTGATAAAGGATCCATCTTTGAACAACAATGTCAGTGATGGCAGTGTCATTCTGATGGCCGGCAGTTTTGAGCATTAGATCTAGAAGCCAGAGTTTGTGGATGTGCAAAATCACAAAAAACAATCACAAAGCATGTAGCTATCGTAATATACTTTATAGTTTACATTTAGCAAATATACTTGTGTCAGTAGCAGTGGTGGGAGTAAGTCACACATGTGCAAGTCACAAGTAAGTCTCAAGTCATCATGAATGTCAAGTCAAAGTCAAGGCGATTCTTTTTTAATATTTGTCCATCACGTCTCAAGTCTCAAATTTGCGACTTAAGTCTGACTCGAGTCAAGTCATATGACTCGATTCCCCCATCTCTGAGTCATTTAACTCAAGTCCGTCTCAAGTCTCAAGTCATGAATGTCAAGTCAAAGTCAAGTCGAGTCTTTTTTTAATATTTGTCCAGCAAGTCTCAAGTCTCAAGTTTGCAACTTAAGTCTGACTCGAGTCAAGTCATACGACTCGATTCCCCCATCTCTGGTCAGTAGTGTACTTAAGAGTCTTTATTGAACTGCCTGTACTACAGTTTTATTAAATGTATGTGCCATTAGATAATATACGGTGATCTAAAAAGATATGTACTCACTTATAATATACCGGCCTACATTTTTAATTGTTGTAAGCTCTGTGAATGGAGCAAAAGGAAAGGCTGTCTCATATTTAAGATATGTTTAGATAAGTAAAATAGATAAGTTTTAGATAAGTGATTTTTTTTTTTTACTTAATCATTCGAGATCTTCCACCAAACAATGGTGCACCACTGATAACTGGCACAAGTGCTTTTGACCCTTTGCATGTATCTTCATTTTGCCTGAGTCCACTGATTATGAGTATAAACAGGTGCCCACAATGTTAATGGAGGAGATCAGAAACCCTCTGTTACTTCTCTGGTCTCTGGTCTTCTCTAACTTTGAGCTCAACTTCAGTCATACTACTATAAGGACTTTGGAATCACATACTCTAAGATTTGGGATCACACAAGACTCCAGGGTTTGCAAAAATCTCGTCCATCATCATCATCATCAGTCTGAGACTCCCATGGATTTGTCAAATTTGGAAGAATCATCCTCAGCTTTAGATGGAGCTCAATGGTTTAATTGATAATTAATTTAAAACAAAGATATTAGAATATTGGCATTGTAATTACGACAAGTCAATGATTATATGTCTCCCTGTAACTTCATGAAATATAGTAATATTCCAGAGGAGTCCTAGTCTTCAGCTATCTGGGGAAATTTCCAAGCCAAAATTTCCAAGCATGTTTTTGTTGTTTTTTTGCAGGCTTCTGTCCAGTATTTTGGATACGTTATATCCAGAGATGGTGTACGGACTGACACAAGTCTCAGCATTCAGCACAACACAACTCAAACCTGTCAAGCTCCTTACCAGCCTTAAAGCTGATATCCAAAGGTCACTTTGGAGAGCGCTGGAATCCGTCTTGCCAGAGTGTTTTTTTGATTTGCTTCCAAATCAATATTTATTCAGCCTTTGTTAGGTTTTTTCTTTCAGATATAATGAAATAGACAGAAAAGAAGTCTGTCTGCAAGGATGCTTTAATTGCTTTCTGAATGTAGTGAATGCAACCATACAAAACCCCATTATTGAGTATGTGCCATAGTGAAATGGTCATTAATCTAATAGATTTGTTTCATAAACAGTATCAATGTCAGCTGTCAAATTATCTTCAATGCATACATTACTATCAAACTACACCATTGTAATGTTTAAATAGCAATAAAAGAAAGACAGTAGAACAATTATTTCTGCACCGCAGTAGCTCCAAAAAGCTGTGAGGGTTTGTGAGTGAGGGTTTTTTTTTTACCTCACCTGACAAGACAGACATTGTTGTGGATGATGCTTTGATTCAGGTTATTACTCTTTTTTTTTCAGTTCATATAGCATGCTCAGAGCACAAAAGACGTTCTCGGCATAACTGATTACTTTATCAAGTATGCCATGTCAATCCCAGCAAACTACAAAAAGGAAAGTGTTGTAGCGAGATGTCTTTTAAAACATTTCATGGTTCATTATGTGTTCATTATGAGAAACCACAGCGATCTGGAACAAAAAGTCAGAACAAGCCCTTAGTATTCTTTCACTCTATGGATATGTATGAAGAAAAAAAAATATTCAGGCATACCTGGACTGAAATCAATTTCCCTCACAGACATTCCTGCACATTCACCAGAGTACCTTGGAGAGGGACCTTAATGGTACATTAATGATGAACAGAGACAGAGAAAGAGGCACAGACTGTATGTAGCACTGCTCGGAATAAAGGACGTCGTTGCAATGTTATTATTGTTGTAATGAAGTGCAGGATTTTAGCCTTGATTTCCAAGTTGCCTTCGATATTTTTAGGGCTTGGCAAGTACAATAATGAGCAACAGTTAATTAGAGTCTGAATGGAATTCTATTTATCTGCTCTCATGCACCACAGATCAATGGATGCTGTCTATCATCCATCTATTACATTCTGAACAAAAAGTGTTGGTGCAGACAATAAAATTTGCTATTTTTAGTTGTCAACATCTACTATTATTTCCTTCACATTTCCTCTTATTTTTCTTTCTGTTTCCTGTTTTTCTGTGTAGCCTTATAAAAAGCTTTTGTGTTCATTTTTATGATGAAGTGCAATTTAAGTGTGTAGCTGGAACAACAGCAGCAAAGTCTTCAACAGCTGATAACTGACAGCAGCAGTTAAGGGATTCTAACAGCACAATTATCTGGAGAAATGTAGCCATGGTGTGTCTTTGGTCCAAATGGTCCACATACAGAGTTTCATGTGTTACTGGATTGGCCTAAGATCATATTGTAGGTGATCTCCGATGTTTCCTGATATTATCAACTTTATATCAACTTCATCCCTGATTACTAGTTTTAGCCACAAATGAGTGCTGTCAATAGCCTGACTTTTTGTGTTCTACAATCACCACATTGCAACCTTGAGAACATCAGCAGAGCTCAGTGACTTAATATTCCCCACTTTTATTACATGCTGATGTTGAGAAGTATGTTTCATCTCGCTTTGCTTTCCTCCAGCTGAAAACCCCTTATCGACTGTCCACAGGCACTCTGGGACGCTTCCCAGTTCCTGCACATTTCTAGTCACAAAATTATGATGGATTTTTTTTCAGATTCTGATGGAAATACCACAATCTTGGAAGGGATTGTTTCTAAAATATGTTGCTTTCTTTCTTGGTCAGCTCCCGGTGTGATCACAGCTTACTTATTCCTGTATGAAATCATGTACGTAGATGAAGGCTCTTAACCATAATTCAAACATTGAGGTGGAAAAAACAATCAGGAGCTTGGCTTGTTTCCACAAAGTCATTGTGGCGACTGTAAATGCAACATGTTTTTTCCTTGGGCCAAGTATGATTAGAACCCTCTACACTATACACAGGTTATATTTTTCTTTATCTCTTCTATTCCCTGAATCTCTGCCAGGAGGTAACAAATGGATAATAGAGCAAGATGAGCTATATCTATTAACTTTAAAGCTATGTCCTTAGTGTTTTATTGAGCTCTCTTGAGCTTTGTGGTTCCACGACTCTTCCAAGATACGTCTCTGGAAAGTTTACCATTATATAGAGATACAATCTGAAGTGGACATGGATTATGAGTGTTTTCTTTGTTTTTGGTGTTCTTTGAAATCTTTACCTTCATCATAGATTTGTGCATAAGGACCCTATAGAAAGAAGCCTAGTAATGCAAGGTACAAGGTCAACACAGGTTTCCAGTGATGCACATTTGTGATTTACAGTATTTATCGATACACAAACATTACAGGCAAACTGTGCTGTAACTGGAACTGTACTCGAGGAACAAGGATCAGCTTCATTGACCTTACATAACCCTATTTGTTTTCTTTCATAACAAGTTTTCTCCATTGGCCTAACAGTCTTACTGAACTCAAAATATATTTCTGCCATATTTCTTTACAAACAACAGAAATGCATTTATTAATTGAGCTGCGGCTCCATACAGCGTATAAAGGTCACACACTGTGCATCGAACCGCATGTCTCTACTGGGACCTTGAAAAATCATTTAACTGAAAAATATTCCCTTGTAGATTTACTTAGTATGTGTTTGTTGTTCCTAGATGATCATTATCCAATCTTCCTGGATAATACCTGTAAAGCAAATTGTATATATTTCTGGAATATAACAACCTTAATAGCTAAAGTAAATCTGATTATTAGGCATCTATTGTAAATAATAGTTGCCTGATTTGGCATCATTGCCTTGACATCACAGATCTGAAGTATAGTAAGCTTACTTAAAGTATTGTATTATATAAAATAATAGAAAGTGTTGTATTATATAAAATAATAGAAAGTATTCTATTATATAAAATAATAGAAAGTGTTGTATTATAGAAAATAATAGAAAGTTTGCCGGAAGGTTTCACAGGAGATCTGGTCAAAGGTTGTCCAAACTTATCTGAAAGGGGCTGTATGGATGCAGGTTGTCATTCCAATCCCACAGGAGATGAATTTGATTTATACGGTTGTTTAGTTCCTCTTGTTTATTCAGTTGACCTTGACTTTCAATAGAAATGGATGGAATGAAAATCTAAATCATATCTGTTCCAGAAATGACTGGACACTCATGGGTTAAAGAATAGAAGAAAGTCCCCTTCTGACACAGTCCACGTAATGTCTATTTTAAATCTGAATTGGAGATGCTCTATTTGATATATTTAGACATATTCTTTTTGTCTTGGTGACCATGAGTCACCAGATCCCCATGAGCAGCACTGTCACAGAATCCGATTCTAATCACCAGACACCACAGGAGCCAGATGTCTACTCATCGTTGCATCTGGTCTGCCAAAGTGGGTCTTCTGTGCTGATGAAATATGCAGAGCCATTCAGGCAAGCTTATAATCTAGCTTTGCTAATATGTCTGGTACATTCTGTTACTAAGAATATGGCAAGAACAGAGTACTTTGATAGATGCGATTTGAATCACTGGCAGATTGCGTATAACTGTGAAAGGAAGAGCCGTTTCTCTAGGAATTATTGAGTGATGACGTCTGGGGATTGTTCAGAAGCCTGTTAGCCTGCAGGTAAATACTGTTCTTTATTCAGTTTGTGCATAATCATATGCTCTGAAAACATCTGCCAGATGAAAATTCAGACTACATACAGTATTGTGTGTCAGTTGAGTAAGGTATCAGGTGATTCTCTGTGTTTTTCCTAGGGCCTGTGATGAGTACCGTCCTGCTGGCACTTTGTGTTCTCACCACTCTTTGGAGAGCCTTGAAAGTGTGTGCTGAGCTACTGCCATACTATTACAGAGATGAACCCAGGCAGGATGTTCTCTTTCAAGCTCCATTGCAGGATGCTCTCTATCTAGCTCCATTGCAGGATGCTCTCTATCTAGCTCCATTGCAGGATGCTCTCTATCTAGCTCCATTGATGTGTAGGGGATCATGTTCCATGTACTCCGCTCTAAGACTTCTTGTAGTCCGTAATTATTTTCTTAATTTTTCTGAAGTCGCCTTTGATCTACTTTATGTAGATTGTCTCATCTCCATTTGAAATGAGGCTCATGATGGGTGTGTCATTAAAAAACTTGATGTTGGAGCTGTGTTTGGTAACTCAGTCATGTGTGAACAGGAAGTACAAGAGGGTGAGGAGAGTCAGTGGAGAAGAGGCCAAGTTCCTTATTGTCACCAATTGTCATGAAGGCCAGTATCAGGAAGACCAATTTGGTGTTAAGATGCAGATCTTTGAGATTTATGATGAGCTATGAATCTACGAGAGATGGTGGAAAATGCTGAGCTTTAATCAGTAATCAGCATTCTCACATATGTGTACTTTTTGGTGTATAGAGAGTTGTGTGCATCTTTAGAGCAGTGGCATTGTCAAAAGATCCATTGGAGCTGTAAACAAACTGGAGAGGGTCCAGGGTTGTAATCAGGGATAAGCAGAGTAATGCTTATTAGTCAGGGATAACTAACCACTTGAAGCACTTCATGACAGTGAAGGTCAGTGCGACAGGCAGCAGTCATTCAAGTAGAAGAGCCTGGGGACAGGAACAATGATGGTATTCTTGTAACCAACTGCTAACAGGGTGGCATATTCTCTAAGGCAGTGGTCCCCAACCCCCAGGCCGCGGACCGGCACCGGTCCGCGGACCAAATGGTACCGGGCCGCCCAAGGAACATTAAATTATTTCCATTTCATTTACTGTGGTGTTTTCTCTCGGGTTTGTGCGACTTTCCATGGACGAGAGGTTAACCGGGAGCTGAGAGACGTCACCTAAAGCCGCACCAATACCGCGCATGCGCACAATATCATGATATCGGGCCGGGTTTAGGTGACGTCTGGAGCTGAGCGGCTGCGAGCGGCAGTGGTGTTGTAGCTTTGGTGGAGAGAGAAGGTGTGTATCGCTCTTCTCTCTGTTCACCGGTACTTTGTCATGTTTAACAGTGCTTGGTGTACGTGTATATTGTGTTTGCTCAAATTTAACCCACAAATGAGCAAAAATGAGCACGAAACAGACGTCGTTAGAAAGTTAGAAACTCTGCCGGTGTTCTGGATTAAAGTCATGGCGGAATACCCTGAGATTGTCACCACAGCACTTAAATCCCTATTGCCATTTCCGACATGCTATCTGTGTGAAGCGGGGATTTCTGCAGTGACGGCAACCGAAACAAAACAACGGAATAAACTGGACATAAGCGACACACTTCGGGTGTCATTGTCTCCTATTACCCCAGATGGAACCGTCTCGTTGTAAAGAAACAAGCTCAGGGTTCTCATTGATTTAGCGTTGTAGTGAGTTAAAAAGGCATGTTTAAATACAATTAAATTAAAATTATTTATTTTAATTTAATTGTATAGCCGCCACCCCCCACCCCCAGCGGGCCGCGGTAAAATTATCAAACATTGACCGGTCCGCGGCAAAAAAAAGGTTGGGGATCAGCAATGGATGCTATCAGGTCCTGGTGACTTGCATGGATATACTGTACTGCCTTGAAAGCATTGGCCATGTCAGCCACAGAAAATCGTGGTACATTATGTCAATTAGAACGTATCAAGAACTGCCTCTCTTCCCTTGATAGGAAGATGTAACTCGAATGACATGAATGACAGATATCGTAACGTCTACTTGTAAAAGTAAGAGCAGTTTCTCTGGGAGTTATTGGGTGGTGACTTGATAAGCATTGCTCACGTCCAGTCAAGTCAAGTCAAGTCAAGTCAATGATAATCACACACATAGGAAACAGCAAGTATACAAGTATACCCAATATCTTCCTTGAAAGCACTGACCATGTCCGCAACAGAGAGAAATACTACGCAGCCATTCTAATCCACAGAAACTTTTACATCTGGGTAGGTATTATTCATCTCAAAGAGACTATAGAATGAATTGAGTTCATTTGTTAGTCAGGTGGGCATGCCTACATCACTGTTTCTCTACCCTTTGTAGTCTATTATTGGGGGCTGACTGCTCCACAAACAATACAATTGCGCATACACTTGAGTGAGTGGAGCGGCTAAGGCTGAGACTATACAGGCTTACACTGAGTAAGGTTACTGAGCATATAGTCAATCAGAGGTGTGACCGGAAGAACTGGATCACTGTTCAATCTTCAGGGTAGCCTTCAAGGACCAGACTAGGTTTAATTCCACAGGGCGAGGATTTAAAACAAATAAACAAGGAAATATGTTTATAATAGATACGTGCCATTCAATAATGAAGGTACATTTATTTTGATGAGGTCCTGATGGCTTGCTGCAGATTCTATAATAGTCCATGCTAATGATCTTCCCTTTTCAATTAAGTAGCACACATTTCTGTACCCACCCCCAACATTGTGTAAAAGAACTAATTAAATGTGCAATATGAAAGTCTGGGAAATCCAATATCCTCCATGTGTGTCAACACCATGAAATTTACTTTAAAAACAAAACTGTTCTAAAATAGAAATATGACGTGCTGTTTCTACACAAAACTCTTAATAAAGAGTCTGTTTTGTCAAATATTTCAGCTATAACATGGATGTAGATATCAGTGTCAGGATTTTATCCTCAGAACCATGAGTATTTATTTTGAATTTGAACGCAAATTCTGAGGTACATTTTTTTTTGTTTGTTTTTACAAATAAAAGAAATTGGTTAAACGTATTGTATAGTATTTGCAAATTCACAGCAAATCAAAGAACCTTGATTTGTTTATGAATATATTCATTCATTCATTTTCTACCGCTTATCCGAACTTCTCAGATCACAGGGAGCCTGTGCCTATCTCAGGCGTCATCGGGCATCGAGGCAGGATACACCCTGGACGGAGTGCCAACCCATCGCAGGGCACACACACACTCTCATTCTCTCACACACTCAAACATTATGGACAATTTTCCAGAGATGCCAATCAACCTACCATGCGTGTCTTTGGACCGGGGGAGGAAACCGGAGTACCCGGAGGAAACCCCCGAGGCATGGGGAGAACATGCAAACTCCACACACACAAGGCGGAGGCGGGAATCGAACCCCCAACCCTGGAGGTGTGAGGTAAACATGCTAACCACTAAGCCACCGTGCCCTATGAAAAATATATGAAGGCCAAATGCAAGTGGAATGTTCCAAGGTTTTGTTGGAAGCTCTTCTATTGTCATGCATATGGACCCTGTGTGCTAAAACTGCATAAAGCAACTATTCAACTATTATTCTGAAGCATGGTAAATACATCAACATCTCAATTTAAACTTGTAGTATCAAATTCTCAGGAACTCATATTATACAAATTTATAGTCACATTAACTACATTTGACATTGTGAAAAGCAAACATGCTTAAAAGCATAATATTTTGCCATCAAGTTCTCAGTCCCAAACCCTGTTTTCTACATAAACATGAGGTCACATATGCGCATACGGCATAAGAGGAGGTTAATCTTCACCATCCGAAGAGCCCATTCAGGCTTGATGAGAATTTAAAGTAAGCATTTTACAAAACTAAATGAATGTTCGGCGATCATCTATCTGTTCAGTAAAACTTGCACATGACTTGCAGACATGCTTCAAAATCTCTTTATCAAAAACACATCTTCATGCTAGTTCACTTGAATATGCACTACAAGTACCATCAAGCTAAAGTGGATGCTACATTAATTGCTGAAGTCTCAAAATGACAATGGATTGAGCAAGCACTTGTACGGCTTCTGTGGATAGAAATGTCAAGATCATTCAAATGTTCTATAGTAGAAATATGCACAAACCAGTTTAGCATCGTGATGTGAGGAGAGCATTTGGACTACCCCAAGACTGTGTGCAGTGACAGATAATGAGATCTAAGAGTCGTCAAGGGAGTTTAGAAGATCTTGACATGTGGATGCATCTGAAAGGATTTACAGCAGCTCACTTTGCTGGGATATCATTTCAGATGGCAAACTGTCTCTGCAAGAAATCTGAGTAAAAACATGGGTGTTTGAGGAAGGAAAGGAGAGGATGAGTCGAGTGTCATCAGCATAGCAGTGGTATGAAAACCCATTGAGGGATATGACATCGGTGAGAGAGCAGGTGTAAAGGAGCATAGAAGTGGGCCCAACATTAAGCCATTGGAATATCAGTGAAGTCCGTATGGGGCAGGTGTGCATTCTGTCTATGTCACCTGCCCCATGTCACTGTCCATGTCACCTGGCCCATGTCCCTTCAGGTAATAAGCAAATCGCTGCTATTGTTGGTCATGAATAAAATAGAAGCCTTTATTTTGTCACATATACATTACAGCAGAGTAAAAAAATCTTTTCACATATTCTAACTTTGGAGGTTGGGGTCAGAGCACAGGGTCAGACATGATACAGCACCACTGGAGCAGAGAGGGTTAAGGGCCTTGTTCAGTGGCAGCTTGGCAATGCTGGGGTTTGAACCCTGATCCTCCGCTCAACAACCCAGAGCCACTTGATCCACCCCTGAACGTATGTGGAAGTACGCCCTGTATCTGTACAGTATATGGACATACTGCAAGGGTACATCGTTTAAGAAGCCATCAACTCTTGAGATCAAGTCTTACTGTGTAAAAGATAACCAGTACTACCTCAGGTAGTAATGAGGGACCGAGAAAAATGATTTTACTGCAGACATCACTCACTAAGAGATGCAGGAAAATTTACCAAAAGTCTGTTAGAAACCCCTGATTGTAATATCTCTGCCACTACATTTTAAGGTTGTCTGCATCTGTCATAGATAAGTCTGTCACATGTAATCTATCAGGTTGTTTCTGGAGCCATCAGTGTGATATCTCAAGGACGAGTGGTTAAGGAAAGTTTGTAGGATTTATATAAAAATGATCAGTTTAACCAGCAGATGAACTCATTACATTTTAAATAAGGATCAAGGTCACAGCGAGGTATATTATTAAATTAATTTATTTTCTGTTATTTCCTATTTTCTGTTTAATTTCATACAGAGATGGTTATAGTTTAATACAGGTTTATATTCAGGAAGTCAAGGTACAGGAACTCATGGTTTCTATCTATCTATAATTGTGCCATTGGTCCATCTATTTTTCAAGCCACACATTTGTCCTAGATTCTCATTAGACTCATTAGCCTAGAGATATCTGAAGGACAAGTGTTTTGTAAGATTTATATAGAATTATCATTATAATGAACTGATTAGGTTTTGGAACTGGGTCAAGTGTGGAGAAAGTAAGGATCCGTTCCTGAGCCAAACTTCACCTGTCAAGTACAGTGAAGGTACAAATCTTTACTGATGATAGAGCTCATGATGGTAGTAGCAGAATGAATTCAGAAACATCCTGTCTGACAATTTAGAGAGAAATACATCCAATCTTGTTGAGAGGAACCAACACAACAAATGACTGGCCAAACAATCAGCAGATCTTACTCCAACTGGGCAGCATTTCACCTCCTGAAGAGGAGACTGAAGTGAGACAAATGCAATCAATAACTATAGGAAGCAATGCGAACAGTCTGGAAAAGCATCATAAAAGAAAAAAGCAACAAAAGATTTCATGCACTTGTTTCAACCAAGTGATATGCAACCAAATAAAAAACATAATAATAATAATAATAATAATAATAATAATAATAATAATAATAATAATAATAGTAATAAAAATAGGTATTATTATTACTATTATTACCTATTATTATTATTATTATTAATTTACTTTAAAAAATAATAATAAGTATTATTATTATTATTATTATTATTATTATTATTATTTATAATAATGTAGACACCTTATAATAATAATAATAATAATAATAATAATAATAATAATAATAATAATAATAATAATTTACTTTACATTTACCTGTTTCAATACCAATACCATAGTCTAACATTTAGAATACATCTAGATGGAAATAACAAGAAATGAAAGCTGTCATTTGGTCCATCAAATCATATTGATCTTTAGATCTCAATCCCAAATGAGTTCAGTTGTCCAGTAAGCAAAGTATATATATATATTAAAATTCCTTGCTAGCTTCTCCCGACTCATAACAAACACATTTTATTTTAATTCATAGTTCCGTCTGTGATTAACTTCATAAAGACAGTATATATAGTATACAATATAGTACTCATCCCTTCTACTGGAGAAGGACTTTAGTCAAATTCATTCAGCTGATCCGAGCCTACATGAGAATTTTATCCAGCCTAGGGTAGAAAATAAAATGTGCAAGACACTAAAAGTGTGCAAGAACTGTGTTCAAAACAAAAAGCTGTTATTGGCAGCTGAGGAGCATCAAGCCCCACAAGAACAATGGCAAAAAAATAATAAAGCTATTAAACAATTAATGAATGTCAGGACAAAGCGGATTGTAGACACCTAGAATATGGAATCGTCTGGCACGGTATAATTGCATTTTTCCCCCAAGTGACTGAGTTTGAAACCTTTAAAACCTTCTTAATTGGAGTTAAGAAACCAGTATTGGAGACCAACAGTGCCATCATCTGTAATGTATGTGACAGTGAAGAGGCAACCATGGTTCAGCATATTGATTAAAAGGAGAAACAATACACAAGCTGAAAGAGTAGACTGGATCTAAAGCTAAGCACACACACACACACACACACACACACACACACACACACACACACACATATATATAAACATAAACACAGTTGTATGCAAAATTTTAGGAACCCCTGACAATATCCATTTATAAATATTTGTGTTTTTGGATCAGCAATTTTATTTTGATCTAACAAATAACTGAAGGACACTAAAGTAATATTTCAGTAGTGAAATGAGGTTTATTGGATTTACAGAAAATGCACAATATGCATCAAAACAAAATTAGACAGGTGCAAAAATTTGGGCACCCCAACAGAAAAATCCCATCAATATTGAGTAGAGCCTCCTTTAGCAGAAATAACAGCCTTTAGACGCTTCCTGTAGCCTGTAATGAGTGTCTGGATTCTGGATGAAAGTATTTTGGACCATTCCTCCTTACAGAACATCTCAAGTTCAGTTCGGTTTGATGGTTGCCGAACACGGAGAGCCCTCTTTAAATCACCCCACAGATGTTCAGTGATATTCAGGTCTGGGGACTGGGATGGCCGTTATACTTGTACTTGTTCCTCTGCATTTAAACTTCAACTTTGTGACTGATTCCTCAACATTATTCTCAAGAATCTGCTGATAAAGAGTGGAATCCATGCGACTCTCAACTTTAACCAGATTCCCAGTACTGGCACTGGTCACACGGCCCCACAGCATGATGGAACCTCCACCAAATTTTACTGTGAGTAGCAAGTGTTTTTCTTGGAATGCTGTGTTCTTTTGCAGCCATGCATCACGCCTCTTGTTATGACCAAACAACTCCATCTTTGTTGCATCACTCCACAGCACCTTATTCCAAAATGAAGCTGGCTTGTTCAAATGTGCGTTTGCAGACCTAAAGCGACTCCGTTTGTGGCGTGTGTGCAGAAAAGGCTTTCGCATCTCTCTCCTGTACAGCTTCACCTTGTGCAAAGTGTGCTGAATTGTTAAACGATGCACAGTGACACCATCTGCAGCAAGTTCACGTTGTAGGTCTTTGGAGGTGGTCTGTGGGCTGTTTTTTTTTTTACCGTTCTCACCATCCTTCACCTCTCCAATATTTTACTTGGCCTGCTATTTCTGGCCTTAACAAGAACTGTGCCTGTGGTCTTCTATTTCCTCACTACGTTCCTCACAGTGCTCACTGACAGCTTATATCTCTTTTTGTAGTCTTCCCCTAAACCATAATGTTGAACAATCTTTGTTTTCAGGTTATTTGAGAGTTGTTTTGAGGCCTCCATGTTGCCACTCTTCAGAGGAGAGACAAAGAGAACAACAACTTGTAATTGGCCACTTTATAAACACCTTTTCTCATGATTGGATGCACTTGTCTATGAAGTTCAAGGCTTAATGAGCCACCAAACCAATTAATCAGTACTAAGTAGTTACAGGTATTCAAATCAACAAAATGGCAAGGGTGCCCAAATTTATGCACCTGTCTAATTTGGTTTTGACGCATATTGCACATTTTCTGTTAATCCAATAAACCTCATTTCACTACTGAAATATTACTTTATTGTCCTTCAGTTATTTGTTAGATCAAAATAAAATTGCTGATCCAAACACACAAATATTTATCAATGAGAATCATGGAAATCGTCAGAGGTTCCTATATATATATATACACACACACATTACATTCTGCAGCAGCTTTTATTTAGTCATGGATCTTAATGCTGCTAATTACATAAGAACATAGTATGTAATATTTTAAATATAACAAACATGTGGCCTGATTGACGTGTGAGTATAACAACAATAAATAAGTCTAATGTATAATTTTCTGCGCTGTTCTTAAAGAAAAGCCAAGCTTGTAAGCCACACGGTAGAACACACGAGAAAAAGGCTTTTATTTTTCTTTATATAGTAGATTCTCTTTCATCTGAACTCTACTGTACTGTTATATGGAGAAAATCCCACATCCCAGAAGGAAATGCAATCTCACAGGTGAAAAAAAAAAGGAACTGAAATACAATATACACACGTTATTAACTTTTCAAGCTGTGGTACGTGATCTCTTTAAGGAAAAACAACGAGCAGGAAATCGCTTTATGAGGATTAAATGCTGTATGTGTGTCAGAAGTGAACGCTTTAAAAGCATCCCAAAGTCACTGCATTGCATTTCGCTGTGAACGTCTGGTTAAGACAGAATGCCAGAAATACGATACGCAAGCTACACTGATTTATATTAGTGGCATAGAGAAAGGTTTTCTTGCATTGTTTCTTCATTTTGACAATTATGTTGAGTGAAAAACAAAAAAAGGTCAGCAGGTCATTGCTTAGTTTAGAATGAAGCACTGGCTGAGTGCCAGAAGTGAACGTAATTACCCGTTGCTTTGCAATTCACTTTCATTAGTGCCACTCTGAAATGCAATCACCTTTCCCTCACAGCCCTAAGGCACACATCGGGACATGGTCATAATGAGAGAAGGACCTGAATGCGTCATTTTCCAGAAGGTTTTGCCATATAAAGGAGCTTCTTTTATAGCTTGTTATTGGCTTCTTCATTGCTAATGCAATGCTTTTTCATCTTTTAATCGTGTCTCAGATTTACTCAGAAAGCCTGATAAGTTCCCTGATGATCCCGAGCTCTCAGGTTTGGTGTAACCAGCCACTGAGGGGTTAACTCTCAGTGAGAGTCCTAAACCTGGATAAAGTAAGAGGGTTGCACCAGGAATAAAATGCAGTATAAATCCAATGTGGATCTGATAGGATGATCTGCTGTAGTGACCCTGAACAGAGAGCCGCCAAAGAACAACAAACAAAGCAAAGGTTAACTTGAATTATTTTACTTTTACCGTGTAGTAATTTATAATCAGTAATTAATACTGTGTACAAAAGGCATCCTAAATGAATACGAATGCGATTGAAACAGATGGTAGAGTACAGTATTCAGGGTTTTCTTTCCAGAATATGTGTGCAGCACTAGGAAAAAAAATGAGGTTGAGGTTTTTACTTTAATGTTGAGATCAGACGGCTCACAGAAGCTCGTTGGAGGGGAGGATGTCAGCTAAAGTCCAACTACTCAAACTCTAACTATTTGATACAAAACCAAAATGTAACTTGTTCTTCTTTTTCTAACGTTTTTTTGGGGGGAAAACATGTTAATACTTGTGTATTTGTGCTAGTCTAGTGTTTAAGGTGTTGGACTACCATTGGAAAGTTGTGAGTTTGGATTCCAGGTCCACCAAACTGCCCCTGAGCATGAATATGAAGTCAAATGGTAGTTATATTATAGTAGGTGCAGTAATGTCCAGTCTTTGGACAGTTGTGTGTCTGTGAAGAACCAAGTCTGTTGGTCTTTGAGCTTCCGTACCGGGATTTCCAGAATTCCGATGGCTTATAAAAGTCATAGCACACCTGTCCTCAATGAGCCGGTCAATTTGACACCTCATTCATGGGTCTAGGACAAAAGCTGCAGGACAAGTTATGTGCCGAAAAAAGTAAAACTATAGGAACTACTTTGTGATGAAGACTTAATGGCATTAGTTTATTTTATACATTGTAATGAACGATATTCATAGTATGAAGCATACAACGTTGCTCAGCCATGAGTCTTTGACTGTTTTAAAAAAATGCAGACATAGTAATGATTGCATTACCACCAATTTGCTTCATTTCAATTTCTTGTAGTTTTAAGCACTAGTTAGATATGAGGAACGTTCAGTAATTGGACACTTCTTGGTGTCCAATCGGTTGAGGACCTGAATGACCTGTGGGAGAAGCTCCTCCTCGTTCTCTCTTTGCTGGCCTTCATGGAGTAGAAGTGCTTCCCTGAACACAGCAGAAAGAAAAGTCCATTGTTTGGAGGTCTGAGGTCCTTCACTATCTTCTTGGACATTGCCCAACACCGCTTGCTGTAGGTGAACTGCAGGTCAGATAGCTCAGTGCGGATAATGTGCTCAGCTGGTTGCACCACTCTTTGTAGAGCTTGTCTGACCTACTTGTCGCTGTTCAAAACCAGGTCGAGAGGATGCTCTCTATGGTGCAGAAGTTCCTAAACATCCTCAAAGTTGTGTGAAATCATATAGATGTTCTTGGGCTTTCCTCACCATGGTGTAGATGTAACAGGTCCATGGCAGATGTGGACACTAAGGTATAGAAAGCTCTCCACTTTCTCGAGTAGGCTCCCGTTTAATGGTAGTTCCTCTTCTGCTTTGTTCTAAAGTCAACGATCGGCTCCTTTGTTTTGCAGACGTTCATTAGGAGAGTGTTCTCTCAACACCAGTTCTCCAGGTGTCTTATCTCCTCTAGGTAGGCTGTCTCATCAGGTGGAGTTGGCAGTGGCTACACAGTCATATGTGTAAAGCGAGTACAGCAGGGGGTTCAGGACAGTGCTGAGGGTGATGGTGTGATATATCTGTGAGATATATCTGCCCTCCTGTGGCCTGCTACTCAGGAAATTGGCAGCAGTAAGGATGGTTAACTGGCAGCGAATGACAAGTTTCAGTTAATGCTGTGCCCATGATAGCATGAGATTCCTGTTTGTTGGCTGACATAGAAGTAGAAACCTATGCAGTCCCATTCTGATGTTTCAAGTGAACATCAACTGAAGCTCTGAGGTGCATGTGCATGCTTTTACACTTTGTGCAGACTGGGTGATTAGATAGCTGCATAAATTTGACATTATAGGCAGTAACACAACAAACACTATGAGCTCTATACGAATGGGAGATGTTTAAATTTTAACATTACTTTGGAGCCTCATTGAGCTCCAAAATAAGCCCATATTTCTACACAAAACATCCTTCATATCTCTGCAGAGGGGTAGATGAGCCTGAGACCACTCAAAGAAGGAAAAGACTAAGCTCTAGAGGACGTAAACAATCTGCGCTGCATGTTCATCATTATGAGATTTGGCTTTTTTGTGTAATGTTTAATTATTTATTTGTTCTCTAATTACGTGGATTTCTAGCACAAGTGTTATTGAGGTGTTTGTACATTAACCCAGGTGTAAGGTTTGTTTACAGAACTATCTAACAAAGTGTCTGTATTATTGTATTTCAAACACTGACGAGAGTTCATAACCCGGCGAATCTGCAGTAAGCAACATGTTTTTGTGCTGTGTGTGTTAAACACGAGTGTTTGACAAGAGAACAAAACGTTACCAGGACATATAATAAAAACAGTACACATCAAATATGACCGGTGTGACCTTTTGTTCTCTAAACTACATTCTAGACAGCATGCATCACATTTAGCTTATTTAACTGGCATATGAGCCTCGAGGATGCATGAAGCCATCTCTGAGCTGTGAAGACATTACACAAACCTTGCAGTTTGTCTCTCTTTCTGGGAATAATGTGCACAAATGTAACTGTTTCTCAAATCATAATCACAAATATTGGACCATACATATCACTACAGCATATAGAGTTTGTCAGACTATCAGTGGTGTCAGTATCATCACCAATTTTAGACACAACCTTAAATTCTGACCGAATGTTTATCTATCTATCTATCTATCTATCTATCTATCTATCTATCTATCTATCTATCTATCTATCTATCTATCTATCCATCCATCTATCAATGGTCTATCTATCTATTTATCTATGGTTTATCTATCTATCTATGGTTTATCTATCTCTCTATCTATGGTCTATCTATCTATCTCTCTATATATGGTATATCTATCTATGGTTTATCTATCTATCTATCTATCTATGGTGTATCTGTCTACTTATCTATGGTTTATCTATCTCTCTATCTATGGTTTATCTATCAATTCTTTATCTATCTATCTATGGTTTATCTATCTATCTATCTATCTATCTATCTATCTATCTATCTATCTATCTATCCATCCATCCATCTATGGTCTATCTATCTGTCTAGATATAGATATCCAACATGGGCACGATAGCGAACATGCACAAGCAACCCATGTTAGCCTGCAATACACATCATGTTCAATAGCTCTCAATAGACAGGCATTTAATGAGTATGAGGCACAGTGAAGAAATTAATATTATGTTTTATTACATGTCTTTATTGTCCGAAGTACCATAAAATGATAACTGTACAACTCAGCACACTTAAGCAGAACCAGGGCACTAAATATCCAAATCAGGTTGCTGGCTGAAAACACAGAAAATATACATATTTACATAGAAAAGGCTTATTCAATGTGTGACAACACTTCACATGAATACAGGTTCATGTACAGAGCAAAAAATAAAATCAAATAAAATAATGCTAGAAATAAAAAGCGATGATTCTATTCACCGGTATGCATCAGAAAGAGCATAAGGGATGAGACTGCACTGCAGAGCGTGAGCATGCTCATCAAGGCACTCTGTAATGTACTATATACATAGTTAATCCGTCTTAAGTGAGAGACGCTCACTTTCAGGCTTTTCACAGTAATTATGAACCTTTTTACATGCCCACTGAAAAAGCCCAAGCATGACGACAATTACACTGTAATTACAATGAGTCAGATAAAAAAAATAAAAAAAAACTTCAAAAGAAAAAAAAAGGTTCCAAAGTAGCAAAGTACCCATTTAGTTCAAGCTAATTAAGGAATAATAGAGTTTTGATGGGCAGGAGTAAGGCCAAAAAAAAAAAAAAAAGAACAATAGAGACAGGGATGGTAAAATGTTCAACGTTTAAACAGGAAGACGAGATCCTCGTTACGGGACACCAGGATATTACGCATAGAGACTTACAGCACCATTCAGCGTCTGCCTCTTCTCAGCGGCAAACGCTAAAACAACAGTCATCCCGCACGTCATCCCATAAAAATACACCTACTGTGCAAGAGCTCCATCTTGTGATATGAAGTTTTTGGGTTAAATCGGTGAAATTTAGGTCAAATGGATAGAAATGTAAACGAAATTAAGAAAGGAAAACTAAAAAAAATAAAAAAAAACCCGGATGGAAATGAACACCACATTTTGTAATTCCTACAGTATACTGTTCTTTGGTGTAATGTGATCTAGAATTTTATGCTAACAATAATAATGAAAAAATTCCTGACAGGCACCAAATTCAGCCATGTGGAGCTAAAAGGCTACAGACCGTTACTTATCATTTTGTAATACATTAAGGTAAGTGTAAACATGATCGTTGTATAGGCTAGTGGTATGTGGTACACAGCGGCGCTCCACACAGCCACACACATTCACTTACTGATGCCCCCCCCGGAGATCCGCCACACTCGGAATATGAAAAATAGCAGGCGCTTGGACAGTAAAATCCTCCTGTTTTGATTATGGATATATAGTTTGTATAAAAATAATTCTTTTACAAATTGCAGATGTGCTATTTTCCATAAGGTAAATTATACTCTCTTAATACATCTAATGCTGACAGACGTTTTTCTTCAGGCCGGTCCCCACACTAGTCCACACTATAGAGGATGATGGGAGTGTTTTGGTGCATTTGAATTTTTTTTGTATAGGAAGCAGCTGTAGGTAAATAATAATAATAAAAAAAACAACAACAACAACAACAACAATGAATTACTCGCATAAAAAGCCTGGGTCTGACACGGCGTCCTCCCTGCTGACCCCTCAACGTAAAGGCATGATCTTTTAAGTAAGCTACCGTCCTCTCCCCCCCCGATTACTGGAGAGAAAGTGCAGCGTGACCTGGTGCAACTCGGAGTGGAGAAGGTTTATGGTCGGGTTTAAAAGTTATAAGCACTTAATAGAGCATGGACTATGGTTCCTGGTTTTCATCCAGCCACCTGCATGAAAAAGGGCATTGTGAACTGTCTCCAACTGGATCTGCCGAAACGTTAAGATCATACCAATAGGTTTATTCCTTTTAAATATTTAAATAGTTATAAAACCTTTTTTTTTTCTTTTTTGTTGTTTTAAACAGACTGTACACGTGGTACCAGTACATATAAAATTACAAGAGATGTTACATTAGAAAGGATACCTTCCTTCTGATATGTCATATCAAAAATATGCAGCTTTAGTAAACATATTTCTTAGCAAGTATTTTTTTCTAGCCAAACTTTACACTGCTACATTACATTTCAAATACACCCAAAGGGTGAGAGAGTTCTGCCTTGTCCGGAAGTCCGAAGGCTGCATACCATGTAGCACAGGGCACCTGTGGGGAACCCCAGAAGGTTCTAATGCAGTGACAGAATCCTTTGAGTCAATAGCGTAACATCCCACAGGGCTCCCACTCACCCCTACTCACTTTCTTCCACTTGTCCCTCAACCCTAATCCCTCTCCCACCCCCCACACATACTCTGTACCATCTACCAGCACCTCCTGTTAGCTCCTTTCCCTAATGGCTGCTAAGTAGCTCCTCCTAAAAGGCCACGATATCCTCCGTGCCTCCTCCTCCCGGATCTTCAGTCGATCTTCTCCACTTTACCGATGATCTTCTCCTCGAAGATGGGCAGGATAGCGTCGTCCTCGCGGATCTCCTCGAACACCACACCACAGTCAAACTCATCGCTCACTTTCTTGAAATAATATCTGTGAAAAGATGTAAACAGGAACTCATTTATCCAGACCGATAACTCGAGCATCTTATACACTTGGCTCTTGCACCATAGACACTGATGTGTGTAGCCTCATTAATTACAACCATTGCAATAATTCCTTCATGTTGTAAGCAACACTGTATGCACAGGTCAGCGGACCTCTGACCATCACCCTCGTAAGTGCTTCTTGAACGTGCCTTTTCAGCATTTTCAGATTTATTGCCCCCTCACACAGTGAAATCCCGGTTTTAAAAAAAACAAAAAACACGTTTTCTCTTGTCCAGTTATTTCTGACTCGAGGGCAAGTTGTAAAGAGGAAGAGCTGCCTGACAGTTACATTTTGCCCGATTTTCATTTCTTTAAATCAAAAAAAAAAAAAAAAAAAAAAATACTTGAGTGTAGTTTTACCTATAACTCCCTTTCTTGGTAAGCAGCTCCTTGAACTGTCCCAGCGTGACGATCCTTCCTTTGACTGAGGTCCTGTAGGGGATGGGCTCGCCACAGAAGTAATACGCCACAGTAATGTTCTCACACTGCTGCTTTTTCATGCCTTTGTGTCTGTAGAAGAAATAAACCAGGGGTGAGTACAAACAGTCTGATTAAAGCATTTACAGGATCAGAAAAGGATGAGATCAGTGAAGACTGCATAGCAAAGCTTTTTGAGAGATGAAAAAAAAGAAGAAGAAAAAAAAACAACAAGCATCCAAAAGACCAGAGTCTGTTCTATGTTCAGCAGTCAAGACTCAACGCATTCACGTTCAATGTGACCTCAATCCTAGATCAGACATCCCTTGTTTCTTAAAGACTTTAATAAAAAATAAAAAATAAAAAAAGCACAGCAACTACAATAAATAAATAAATAAATAAATAAATAAATAAATAAATAAATAAATAAATAAATAAATAAAAAACTAATCCTAACTGAGTGCCGAGGTTAATGCTTTCAACAGCAGGTTAGAACAAACAAATAAGACTACAGTGGCTACTTGCTCACTACACCACACAGCTATAACACTATATGAGAAGGTAAAGGGTGGGGTCATGAACTTTCGACAAGCTGGAATGATTTAATAGGACATATGCAGCCCAGGTATGGAAGAGAGTCAATATGCTTGAGGCAGTGAATGCAGAATAATGCCGACTCTCTCAGAGTGAATGATGGGAGTGATAATGCACTAAGAAATGCATGATGGGAAACTGGGCCAGTGGGACATACTGGGCCTGGGAGAGCTCCGTGTCGGACACTGCGGGCACCAAGTTGAGTGTGGGAAAACCGGCGGGCCGGACCACAGTGCGTCCCCTCTGGATCACCTCCATCACATACCTGAGAAACAACTTCGCCATTAGACACACCACCCACATTCAGCCTCGACTATATACAAGCGAGGGAACGATAAAAGGAGACCTAGTCACGGTGCACAAAGCACTTCACACTAACACATAATCCAGACTCATCCAAAACTTCTCTTTACTTAAAATACAGTTCACAAAACAAACCGTTAGCAAGCCTGGTGAACAACGTACAATATCTACACCCCGAGGAAGAAAAAGATAAACAAGGAATTTCTTTGAAGAGAAAGTAGCTCACCTCTGCTTGGTCTGCAGGGTTCCAGACTTTTTCCTTTCCTCCTCAAGTCGTCTGCGTGCCTCTTCCAGCTGTGTGAGAGGGTTGGGTGCAGGGTTCGGGGGCATGGTGGGATCCTGGATGAAGGGATGTGAGGGCAGCACGTTGTTGCGTAGCTGCGCACTCACCCATGGGTGCACAGCCCCCGGCCTCTCTACCGAGCTCGGCCTTCCCGACTCGTGACCTTGCGCCTTCTTAGAGCTGGAGAGGCTCCTAAGGAACAGATCAGAGAATCAGAAAAGCTTCTTAATGCCAGAAATCTCTGAAGGTACTCTTTGAAGGTAGCTTTACTGAAGTTTACTTTATTGAAGTACTTTCTTCTCGCTTTTTTCCTGGTTCACATCATCCATTATTGAAGCAAACCAGGTAAAAGTACAAGTTTTCACATCTACACTCACGGGTTACTGTGATGTCTTATGTAGGTCTTGTCGAGGATTTAAATTACACCATGAGTAAATCAGGTTTTACTAAAAACCCTTGTGGGACATCACCTTAATCTTTGGCATTTGTCCTACAAGCTGTATCAGTATTACAATTACTGATGCCAAACACTTTCAAATACTGAACACCTCCAGAACATCCCATATATTTAGGATTAATTAGTCTCGACATTAAGTAGCCACAGTGTTTACTTATTTGGACACCGCAGCAATACCTCTTCAGCTTGAGGTAGAAGTTTAAGATTTGGGGGAAAAAAAAACCCTGGACTGTTGCCCTCAGTGTCACTGTACTGACGAGGTAAGGAATTGGTGGAATGTAAACACTGTACAAGACGTGACATACTCACCCATAGGGGCTCTTCTTGTGGCTCTTCTCTCCCTCCATCATCCACTGCAGGATTTTCTGGTTTCTGTCCAGCTCGTCTGGAGCCGTTTCTCTCATCTCAAAGTTCCGTGTGTCCTCACCTTTCTTGTACGGCCGCTTCGACAGTGTGGCACCTTTACTGCTAAATTAAAGTTAAACGTATAGGTTTGTTTCTACCATGCTAACAGTTTCATCATGTATAAAGCCTTGTACCAGCTCTTTTTTTTTTTTTTTTTTTTTAAAAGAGAGGGAGCTCACCTATATCCAACGGGTTCCAAAGAGTTGGTGCCATCAGAGTAATTCCTGGTCTTGGAGCCATAATGGTGCTGCTCCATGTTCCATGGCCTCATGCCTTCTCCCTCAGCGTGGTGCGTGTGATGTGTGTGTTTGTGGTGGTAAGTCTGTCCAGGCTCACCCTTGGGTCCCAGCCTCGCTTGGTGTTTTCCTTGGCCACTGGACTGCAGGGCAATATGTCCAGGCATCTTGGTCGCAGGAAGGCCATCGGGTGACCGAGACTTGGGTGACTGGCAGCCGGGCGTCTTCATGACGCGCTGTACGTGTTCGTCTAGGATGCTCTCGGGATTCTCCTCGTGTGCATCACGCAGCCCCAACCCACTGTAGGCCGTGTCTGAATAGCGTGCTGTGTAGTGCTGTACATGCACAGCAGGGGGCAGCCTGTGGCTAGCCAGAGATGGTGCCGTGGACACGTCTGCGTCGTCTCCTTCTTCTTCCTGCAAGGACAAGTAACAGACGTTGCTGATGACCTCCAGGCTCATTTTAGGGAAACAGATTTAAAGATCTTCACCAATCCTAACATTCGAGTTAAATGCGAGGCAATAAGTGTAGCTCAACATCACACCCATAATTGTCTATAGTTATACTGCACGGTGGCCCGATAACATGCCGAATCATTTGGAATCAGAGGCACAACCTAATTTCTATTAAAACAAATCCATTAATTTCTCCATTAAGTGATGGATAAAGTGACCTGACTCAGCCTTATTATTAATGCATTCCGATCTCTGATCTGCTGAACAGAGGCAGTTTAAACCCCTGAGTAAGGCCTCACACAGGGGAAGGCTTACACGAGAGGATATTCATGGCAGTTTGATTTTAAACACATGAATGACGCAAAAGAATGCAAAGAGCAACATGCTAGTCATTTAGAAGCACCGATAAAAAGCAAACCCCAGAATTTTACAGTTAACGTTGAAGGTCTGTGCAACACGTTAATAATTCCTAAAAACACAAATAATCCAGGTTCACTTGTTGCATTCCACTGATGGGAAAAACCTTGAAATGAGCTCAAGACTCTTCTTTCTTCAAAGTGCAGAACGGTGCAAATCTCAGAGGAAGGTGGCGAGTGGTAAGAATATCAATTAAAAGACAATGAGATTCCTACTTCAAGCTCTTAATAACCGAGAGCTACTGGTCCGTGACAGCCGCGTATCTTACGGGCGGCCAACCTACGCAAATTATCTGTCTTGAGACTTAACACTCGGCTTTGTTTGGGGGGAAAAGATGCCGATTTGTGCAGAGCGTCGGATTTTTTCACGCCACAGTTCACTTCAAACAAAGTCATTACTCAGAGCCAGACTAGCAAACGCCAGCCAGCACAGGTGTTTCACCTGACACGGAAGACAAAGAGACATCAGAAATGAATAGGAATGTCTGATAAGCCTACGCATGATGCATCCCTGCTGCCTGCCAAGTTCCTTGAGTATAGTTTTCAGACAAAGAATATGGGTTTACACATCAAATATTAGGCTCACAGAAAGGAAATTGAGATTCCCTCCTCCCGTCGTGAAAGCAGACTCACCAGCCGCACCCTCTTGAGGCGCTCTTCTAGTTTCTCTTGGGCCTCGCGCTCCCTCAGGACTGCCTCCAGCCGGCAAATCAGCTCTGCCGCAAACTTCTCAGGCTCCACGTGGATATCCTTTGGCATCCGGTTTGTGCGCTGCAAAAAAAAAAACATGATCAATCAGAGATGAAATTCACTGTTCTAATACTGCATTTATATTAAAAAGATGATTAAAGGTGGGGTCTCCGTTGTTTGAAATCCAATGTTGACATTTGAAATCGCCCCAACCCAAATGGGTCCCACTCCTGTTTTGATAGCTCCGCTCACACATGCATACACAACCCAGACAAGTATTATGGCGGAACCTGTTGGGGCAGCTGACCGAGGGTATATTTTTATCAATAAATGAGTAATACTGTGGTAATACAAATGTGTTTTTGTACCGTGAAAGGTTTAGCTCCGTTTCACGCGGAAGACGTTCAGTTCTCTCCAGCGCTGGAAAGCTGATCCTATATTAACACGTCCTACTTCTTGCCTTATCGTAAGCCTTTCTTCGCGTTCTTTGTTTTTATCCTCCATGTCAATGTTAAAACCGCTTTCTGCTAATGTCACACATGCGCACTGAACACTCTAACCGCCGCATATTGACATGACACGCCCCTTTCTGCTCATTGGCTACACGTTTGTTTTGTTTTTGTTTGGCGTCCCAAAGGCCGTTTTCTGAAGCATTTCTCAAACAATGGAGACCCCACCTTTAAAAAAAAAAAAAAAAAGAGCACAGAAAATTTTTAAAAAACTGCAAGCGCATGCAAAAAAAATTTGCATGTTATAACAGCGACCTACAATTCCTTACTTTGATAATCGTGGTTAGAGGTTGAGATTCCAGGGAGAAAGAAGAGAGGGATTAGTTATGTACTACACAATATAGCTAAACATTTGTGGACACCTAAACATCAGACCCATCTGTCCTTGTTGAACATTATAATCAGCTCCACTCTTCTGTTTATTGAGTCTTTCCACTAGATGTTGGAGTGAGTTTGAGTGGATTTGTGTTCATTCAGCTACAAGAGCATTAGTGAGATCAGACACTGATGGTGTAAGAGTGAGGAGGTCTGGGGTTCAGTCGGTGTTCAGTGGGGTTGAGTCAGAGTCAGGGCTCAGTGCAGGACACTCGAGATCTTCTACTCCAACCATCACACACCATGTCTTCATGGAGCTCTGTGCTTTGTGTACAGGTCCGTTGTCATGATGGAACAGGGGTCGAGTCTCTGAGTTCCAGTGAAGTCATCCTCTATAATATAGTGTGTACTTGTAACTTTGTGGCAACAGAGAAGGACCACATTAATGTCAGATGGTCAGCTGTCCACAAACGTCTGACCATATGTGTGTTTGCACAGGCATAAAAACAGTGGAAATGAGAGTGAAAAATATGGCTAAATACCGCGCAGGCCTAATCTCCTGACATTGGTTTAGTATCACAGTGACATCAGGAGATAAGTATAGAAGACTTATTGTCACATCTACATTACAGCACAGTAAAAATTCTCTCCTCACATATCCCAACTTTGACCCTGTACTCTGACCCCAACCTCCAGTCATAATACAGCAGAGCAGAGAGGGTTCATCAAGGGCCCAACAGTGGCAGGTTGGCAGTGCTGAGGCTTGAACCCTAATCCTTTGAGCCCAGAGTTCTTGAATCCGGAGCCTTAACCGCTTGAGCTAGCACAAACCCAGAGGTGGGAAGGAATAAAATTCACTGGTCTCTCTTTGACCCATCACTATCTACACTTAACATGGGAGTTAACTCAAACATCTCTGTCCTGGAAAAACTAATCTGGTGTGTGTGTGTGTGTGTGTGTGTGTGTGTGTATTTACGTTCCAAGAACGATATAATAAGACAAAGAGGTCTAACAAGGTACCTTTTCCTACTCGGATGAAGCGTCTTGATTTCTTTCTGCAGAAATCTAAACAATATCAGTCCAGAAAGGACATTAATCCATACTAGAGGGATAAAGACTCAGGCAGTTGCTGGCCAGCATCCAACAAAACCTTACAGAGGGTCGAATTTGATTTGGACTCTCCATTTTTTGCTCTCTTTGTTCCAAGACTTGAATCACTTTAGATGGTTCAGTCTCATTCATGGACCATATGGCTACATGCCCAGTGATGCAGCAGTATCTGCCGTGGCTTGACAAGATGTGGTTACTGACGGAGCTTCACAACCTCAGACCACTCAAGAAAAAGATAAAAGTGCAATCTTTTATTCCTGGAATCTCATTTGCCTTTGAGACAAAGCATGATAAATCTGCTCATCTGAATCGATCCGTTTCTATACGGCTGCTTTGTGACGATGTCCATTGTTGAAAGCAGGCGAGTTTACTGAAACTGAACACTCGTATCTCACCTGCTATGTCGGTTACCTAAAGTACATTAAAAAGGACTAAAAGAAAGTAGTGTAAATGTGTAAAAGAGGTCAAATATGTAGCCATAAATCTGATCATTTTCCACCAATGTTTTGAAAGCAAACATATTCTTTTGGATATAGACCAACGTTTGGGCTTCTCTCTTCACGTCGCAGGTAAAAGGTTCAAGTCTGACTAGCAGCTTTATTGTGTGAGCTCCTGTCTCTATCGGGGGATTTGATCCGGCACACAAAGTTCCTTGGTTGCAATAGTAATATTGGTGAGTATCTTTTAATGCATAACCATAAAGGATCGCTCACTGCAAAGTTTGACATACGTCATGGATACGAGTATCACCGTGCCTTTTCTATTATCATTATTTTTTTAAATGCCACTCAAACCCACTCCCACGGAAGGTTTGACCAAATCCTGGATATAAATCGGAGATTGTTAGGTGTCCACAGGCTTCGCGTTCAATTAAAGAAATCAACTTCTGATGCCATTATTCTGGGAATGTTTGATTACATCAAAAAAGCACTTCCTATAACAAACAAACAAACAAACAAAAAAAAAACAAACAAAAAAAAAAAAAACAACAGTACATATATACACACACACAAACACTTTTTTGATGGTCTATTTCTGTACTTAACCCATACATAAGGCGCACCGTATTATAAGGCGCACCGTATTATAAGGCGCACCGTATTATAAGGCGCATGCTAAAACATACGGTCTACAAAAAAAAGTAACAGAAGCAAAACAGTGAGTTTAGTTGAACTTTATTCTACTATTTAACAACACACATTATTTTTTAATCAATCTTCTCCCACAAATCCATCAAAGTCCTCATCTACTGTGTCTTCTTAACTCGGTGCAGTACATTTTCTTGCTTTTTTCATACATTGATGTTGAATTCTTTCGCTGCTCTATTCCCATTTACAACCGTGTAACTGATAGTCTGTAGTTTGTATTGTGCCTCGTAAGCATCTGATTTTTATTGGCGGATGGCAAACCAACTTAAGGTGCATTTACTGCCACCTACTGGACTGGAGTGTGGAGCGCATAATGGTTAGGAAGAAACAAATGCTGTTCTGCAACATACCGGTAGTAGATACTGTACCTACCGGAGGCGTGGCGGAGATAAGCGTACATACTGTACGTATTACATAATGTTCTCTGATTGGTTTATCGCTGCCATTGTACGTAGTGTATTTATTACGTCCCTGTGTCAGCGGGAAATGGTCGGACAGTCAATCAAGTGGAGCGCTTACCAAAGTCACACAACATTTTTACAGATTTTTGGAACTCAGTGCACACATAAGGCGCACCGGATTGCGCACCGGATTATTAGGCGCACGGCCGATTTTTGAGAAAATTTAAGGCTTTTAGGTGCGCCTTATAGTGCGGAAAATACTGTAATGTTTCAACCTAACAGGAAAACATGCAGCACTGGAGCTAATTTTCAAGAATATATTCCTTCAACTCATTTGGTTAAAACTTGAGATGTACTGCAAACGTCCCCTTGTTCTTTATACGGTGGGTGAAAGCTCCTGACAGGAGGAAACGGAGGGGTAGCTCCATCTCAGTGGCTCCAATTAGGGAGCAGTCAGTGCAGGAGGGAAGCCCAGCTATCATGGGCAAACACAGCTGAAAGTATTCTACAGACAGTGCTCACACACACACACACACACACACACACACACTCTCCCCATCAGCTATTCACTAGCATATGATCAAAGCCTCCCTAGACACTGCTGTGCATCTTAAGAATGCACCTGCATTTCAGGGCAGGCAGCGAGAAACAGAAAAGAGAATGTCAAGAAAGAGATGTGGAGAAAAAAAAATACCACAGATGATCGGCAGAGAAAGAAAAGAGGTGTTTGTGCATGAGAGAGACGGAGAGGGAGAAGAGGAAAAAAGTAAAATGGCTGCAATGTGTGGGGAGTCATCGAGGCCTTGTTTAAAAGGGTACTTACAGGAATATGAGGTAGTGGCACTCGCCCGTTAGCTTTGGCACTTTCGTGCATCTCACGTCGAGACTGTTTACGGTATCTATAGGGAGGGACTCCATCTCTAATGGGAGACAAACATGGGACATGGAATTAATATATAAATTATTCAGAAGTACCGTGCCACTATCCTGATACAGAAATACAGAAGATTTAATATAGAATACTTCACATCTGCAATTGGTATGTCATGAATACATAAATAAATAAACATACATACATTATATAAAGCAACTTAATAAAAAAAAAAAACCTTCAGACACAAACTGTGTAAGCAAAGAGATTCTTAAACATTTTATACACATCATACTTGGAAAAAATTCAAATTCAGCAGGCATGCACAAAGCCCAGTCAGGATGATTCGTTCCCCCTGTTGTGTCGCAGACAGCGAGCGCACGCCGGTCTGAATCGTGAACGCAGCAGCCTGCCATTTCCTGGAGCTGTAAGGATGTGGGACGCTCTGTGCCACGGCCCTGGGGAGGCTTTTATCCCCCTTGGGTACACGGTGTCCCGCTGTGCCACCACACCTCTACAGACTCTAATCTAACCCACTTCAGACACACGTTTCTCTTCTGCATCACTGCCTTTCATGTTTCTTTTAACATGGCTCCCCGGTGCCATCACTGAACTTTTCACATTCCCCCAGTCTATCCATTTCTCTGGCTGCGTTTCCTCGTTCCTTGTTCGCCTCCATAAACCGAACCATACTTCCTGCCTAGTGGAAGAAGTCAAGAGCACTAAATGATAGCATATGTTTTGCAGTGAAGGCCTATGAATACATGAGAACGCAGTGGGTTACAAAAAAATAGCGTTTTTAAAAAAAAAAAAAAAAAAGATCTGCCGCTGACGCAAATATATTATACCTGTGAGAGATCGGGATGACAATTAAAAATTGTACAAACCTCCATACAATGTACAGGACAGACAGCCCCTTTAGGTTGAGAAAAAAAATATCATTTAATGAAGGAAGAAAGTCAAATTATAGACTACAGAAGCCCAGATGTGGCTCAACTGTAAGCTCTGTAATTAGCATAAGGAATGACATTTCGAGGCTTTTGCTAGGGAGGTTAATGAGCAGATGGGGGCCACCTCAGAGGAAGCCTGGTCAAGTCCTAGTCCCACAGACCAGAGTGCCAGAGATGCTGCGCTAAGATCAACCGCATGCTTCAAAAACCCCACACAGGAAATTCGCAACAGTGATGGAGCTCTGAAAGGAAGGGAAACCCGGACGAGCTGACTTACTGCAATTCGGAGATAAGAGCAACGGGCAACGTCTACACTCATGCACGATGAGGATGATGCTGTGTGTACGTGTGTGTGAACTTACACGCTGCTGTCTGTTAGGGAGAGGGTGTCTGCATCACTGGACATGCTCTGCTGCTCACTGTCATTGGCACTGGTGGCGGGTGCCAAAGCGTAGCCGGTGTTGACGTAGTACGGATTAAACGGCTCCCTCCACGGACCGTGTCTGCAAAATAAAACAGAAATGACAGGAAATTAGTTTTTTGGGGGAAAATAAAAAATAAAATAAAAAAAACAGTTTAATGGTCATGCACACAAAGCAAATTCAATTCATGGGTAGAATATATTCCTACTAAATATTCATGATTAATTTCTCACTTCCAGAAGAAGGGAAAAAAAAACGTTTCTACATCCTTTATTCGATCGAAGAAACGCTGGCATCAAAGTGGAATTGAGGAATTCGTCAAATGACATAAAAACATAACGCGAGTGGATGGTAACAGCATCAGCCGGGATGTCTACATGGCCAACTGACCTACTGCTCCCTGGTGGTCAACAGAAAATATCCTGATAATATACTTCAAACAGGAAGAACGTTACTTAATTAAAATCATTTTAGATGTTTGGCCGAGTCGAAAAGACATATATATATATATCATACAACACATTCCACCACTAGAGACGTTTATTTATTGAGAATAATTGATAATGACGACCCAAACACATGACCGTTAATTCATCGAGTCTACGTTAATAGCTGACGCGATTAATGCTTCTCTATGCAGAGTTTTTCTATTTTAAAGGTGCACGGGTTCCAGAGCTCGAGAGGTACAGAGCTAAAACAACAACAGTGCAAAACAATCCTATTTATCTTCCATCACGTGTCGTCTATTACGGCTAAATGCGGCTAATCCTTACGCTAGTTAACACACCGAATTTCGACCGCTGTGCCGTGAAAGAGTGTAAGATTATTAAATTAGTTAAATTTAGTTACTAGAAATAATTAGCCATTGTTGAGCGCCTGTGCGTGTGATGTAGTGGTTGCAGTGTAATGGAAATAATTCTCCATGCAAGGAGGTGGCGAAATAATGACCTTGTTAATTCAAGAAAGCGTGCAACGGGTAGCGGGGTGGTGGGGGTGGTGTATATAAATAAATAAATAAATAAATAATACATACATACATAAATTAATTTTTAAAAAAGGCAAGAAAGTGTGCAACCTCATCCTAGAGCAAATTCTGACTTGGGCCCTCGAGTCAGTCATGGTCAAAAGAAGGCAAAAAAAAAAAAGAGAGCTTGAGGCAAAACAATGAAAGTGCTTTCATTTGGAATTACATTGACTGGGAATCAGACTGCACCTTGGACCTTGGTGTGTTGGGGAAAGGAAAAGCTAACCAACATTGCCATAGTCCTGAGCAAGCTTAAACAACATCTCCAAGAGAAACAACAAGAGAAAAAAAAGAGAAACTTTTGTTTTGTGCATCTGCATGAACACGCTGAGAATCAGGCAACTTTAATGACACCAAGTGAGAAGAAACAAAGTGAGAGATTAAATAGTCATTACACACAACTACACAGGAACAACTAGCACCGATGTATTATTAAAAGTCTACACACCCCTGTTAAAATCGCAGATTTCTGTGATATCAAATATCAGGTCCAAACTTTATCTATCCTTGGTGTGAAATAAAGGAAATAAAGCAAGCAGAGGGAATCAGACATTTTAGAGGAATTAAGGGCACATTTTAAATGCATTGTACACACAAAGGGAACATGAAGGCTATACAACACAACCATCGTAGATGATAACATCCCCTTCCTATAGGATCCAACTTCCGGTCAGTTTACTGTAGCTCACTACATCCACGTGAAACCAGAACAGGAAATCAACCAAATTTTGGTCTGCAGAGTCTGAGCACCTGAGATCATCATCTTTAAGGAAATATAAAGAAGGTAAACGTTAAGGTTCAGTTCTGTTACACGCAATCGAAGTCGGGGCGCTAATATATTTTCCTTTCACCACACAAACATGAGTCCACATGCTAACTGCTAGTAATAGTTTCCATTGTTACATTATATTTAACCTAATTTAGTCATCTGAGCGTCTTCTATAATGCTTAATATTCTAGAAATAATTGACTTGCTGGGGCTTGATTTAAGCAGAACAGCCAAATTTTAAATAAAGCACCGACCGAGGACCAAAGTGTAAATAGTTATCATCACTAACACTTACTGCTGTTAATTAAACACATTTGGGTGTATAACAGCTCAAACATCACCATTTACTCATTAATTCAAGTCCTTATTTTCACATTTTAATCTTGTCTGTTGTCTGTAAAGACAATAATCAAGCTTGCATGCTTAGATGTTCATATAGAGCAGCAGGAAGCCTTTATGTATGTGCCTTTATTTGCCGAGGCATTAACCACATAGCAGCAGAGTTTCGTCTGCAGTTTAGCCATCTGTGTGATTTCTGAGATGGAGTGTGTTTGATTCTTCTGACGTTGGAAGGACTAATAACCATGAGGACAAGCAGATCGATATCTTAACACTCAAACAGAAGCCCTTCAGCAAAAGGTTAAGTGATTTTTACTTTTACTGCTCTTACATTTAATACACTTACATAAACAACTTTAACCTGTGTGTGTGTTTATATAGAGAGATAGAAACATCTGCTAAAGATTGATTCCTTTAACGTACATGAACCTGAGAGTTTTTCAAGCCCTGATTTGTTCGATTCTGACCTATCATCTCAACATAAACATCAGTATTCACTGGCTGACTAACAGAAATAATTCAGTTCTGAAGACCTTCAGCTTGATGTGTTCACGCGAGACGAAACGTTGTATGTTGAGAATTGCAACGCTTTAGAACCGACGCTGACTCTTAAGGACATCAAGACTTTGGAATCGACTTCTGTCGCCAACAGAAAGCAGAACGGCGGCTAACGTGAACGTGTTAAAAACAACGTAGTCGTGCTCAGTGGTTTAGTTGACGGATTCAAATAGCTAGCCCTCTGTCCAACCCTACAGATCAACATAAACACCACAATATTTTGTTTTTGTTTGTTTTGTTTTTTTTTTTTTTGGGGGGGGGGGGGGGGGTGTCACAATGTCTCCAAAACAACGTGACTACAATTCCTAAAGAAAACATGCATTCTTGTTGCTAAAGCTGGTTTCCACATGTTACCGAGTTCGAGTGTGTGAATATTTTTTTCCACCTGGTCAACCTTTGGTTTACTTGGTCAAAAGGACAACAAAGTGGTGATTGGTCTGTTTATAAGTTGGTGAGGATCCCCAGGTTTCATTTTGTGTGAGATCTGGCTTTTTTTTATGTTGAGATCTGGCTGACTGATGAAAGCAAAGGTTTCCATGACAACCCTGCTGTAAACAGACAAACACTCGGGCCAGGGGTATAACCTGGGTGGATTGATGAGAATCGGTTATCTTTTTTCTTTAATAGGGTTATAATCATTTTTAGATGTTGCCCTCTTTACAACATAACTGCAGCGGTTATCGACCGTGGCTTAGTGTGACATGGATTATAAAGTTATTCTTGTAAATAATTAACTAACAGGCTGATATCGTTTCTGTCACAGCTATCGAAAGTGTCTTCTTATGTGAACCGCCGTGGAATGTCCCGGAGTTGTTCGGGCTCGCTGTATTTTATTGATCTGGGATATAAAACCTTGTCTCCGTTCCAGCGCGGTACAAGGGGAGTTGCGGCGTGGCGTGTGAATCACAGACGTTATATATTGAAGGAATTTGTTATGAGCCTAGGACTTGAGAGAGGGAGCGATGAGGAGGGGAGCAGGAGCCGAGTTTACTGCAGCCTCCAGTGATTATTATTTCCAGCTCTCAGCCTCATCCTCAGCCTTCTAATGATCAGAGCAGCAGGCATGTCAATATTCACAGAGCCTGTGGAGAGATGCTCCCCTGCCTTCAGCAACATCAAGCTGCGTGCCACTCTACTCCATTCCTCACCAAACAGCAGCTCATAAAATCCACACACACACACACATCGCTCTGTTCCACATAATCATTTCGGTTCACTTTTGCCAATTATTTAAATAAAGCTCCCTTGGCAGTACTTTAAAAAAAATATTTAAAAAGTGTCACCGAAAACCAATGGGGGGAAAAAGTTTAACTTGCATTTAAGAAATCCAGATTTCCAACCATTTGTGTCATCCCGTTTCTAGAGCTCCCGATGGAAGACGTAACCGTATATCACATGAGGAAGGAATCCAACTTTCAGGTTACTCATTACAAATGAGCACTAGTCCGCTGGAATTGACCTTTTATACACTCTGAAACGTTCATCGGACTGGCTTGCAGTGGTGTGTTAAATGCTAACGCTAACTAAAATTACACATGCTTTAAAATCAAGCAGGTAGTTTAGAAACAGACAGAAATGACAAATACAGAAGAACAAATCTCAGATGAATCTCTGATCGCATTTTTTTTAAAAGCGAGTAGTAACTAGCTATGAACCTTCTGACAAATATCAATAACAGAAATAAAGCAAACCGTTAGCGGAAGAACATCCGCAGTGTAAAACGCTAAACTTTCGTTTTTGGCGCTGACAAAACGTATATAATGGACTGGCAGTTAAAAGCTTTTACTTAACGTTTAGGACGGAGCGGCGTGTGCGCTGGACTGGTTCAGGATTAATTCTAACTGCAGAGCTTAAGAGATCAAATCTCACTGGATTACAAAAAGGTACAAGGATGTAACCGTCGTGCTCAAAAGTTTTCAAGATGAGTCCTAAGAAATAAAATTAAAACTTTGTTTTGCCTTCTCACTCTCCTTTTTTTTATACAAGGTATACTCTTTTTTTATCATCAAACTAAACAATCAATAAATAAAAGGAAATCCTTGTTCAAAAGTTTTCATACCTTTAACTCTTAATATCATGTATTGACCCTTTTATGCCTCCAGTTCCTGTAAATTTGCAGTTTGTGCAAGACAACCAACATGCTTGAGAGCCAAAGTGGTTCAATGGTATTGAGGTCCGGAGATTATGATGGCCGCCTCCAGACCCTTCACCTTTTCCTGCAGTAACCATTGGAGGGTAAAATTTGCCTTGTGCTTTGGATCATTATCATGTTGGGACATCCGCACACAGCCCCAAACCATCCACCAGCATGCTTTACTTTTCACTACTTTTTGTACTTTTCACTGTAGACCTTGCTGACTCCTCTCCAAACATAGTGTTTATGGTTATGTCTATAAAGTTCAGTTGTGGTCTCATCACTCCATATGACTCTGCTCCGGAAGCCGTGAGACTTGTCTTGGTGCTGCTGAAGGAGGGTCTTTTTGTGGCATGGGTGGAGTAACAGCTCTCTCCTGGTAACTCCACCATGCAGGTCATTTGACTTCACGTACCTTCTTATTGAGCTCCTTGAAACAACAACAACACTTTTTTCCAGAGCAGCCTGTATTTCTCTCGAAGTTGTTTGTGGGTATTTCTTTGCATCCTGAACGATTCCTCTGGCAGTAGTGGGTGAAATCTTTCTTGGTCTACCAGACTGTGACAGTATCAACAGAACCTGCTATTTTCCACCTCTTTATGAGAGTCTAAACAGCACTGACTGGCATTTTCAAGTGTTGAGAGATCTTTCTATATCCTTTTCCTGCTTTATAAAAAGTTCCTCTACCTTATTACGCAGGTCCGTTGGCAGTCCTTTTGTCTTCCCCGTGGTGCAGCATCCAGCCAAGTCAGTACAGCACCTCATGAGCTGAGAAACTCTTTACGCATAGACACTAATTACAATTATAATGTAATTATAACTTTTACCAGCCGTTTATAAACACACAGGTCGACACAGCGGTTTAATGTGGCCAAATTTTCAAGGATATGAAACAACTGACCAAAAGTTTAAGGTGATGTCAGTAATCATTGGGTTCATCAAGGATTCAAACAACTGTGTGATAATTAATGACTACACGTGACCACTTTAAGTAAGAAAAGATTATTTTGCATCATCATTCATGTTGTCCAAATAAATGGCAATGTTTACAATTTCTTTCAGGGTATGCAAACTTTTGAGCACAGCTGTAGGAGGTACAGATCATGTAGTGTATGCAGCATTGTTTGTAGTTTAACCTGAGCTCATTTGTCGAAATTTAAATACTAGACCCGGGGAAATTGACATCATGATAAATAGATTCCAAATATTGTGAGTGCCATCGGGTCAGACGATATAAACTGTGCTGGATTTCATATGATGTTTCCATTTTGTCTGTTTTTGTGGCCTAATATCTGAGCAGAGGAACAAAACGAAAATTCGTCTCTGATGCACGTCAGACAGACAAAGACGGGAACGGTTTATCATGGAGACGTCGCTAGACAGGAACATGATCCATGTAACTGCACTCCTGTTCTCTCAGAGCACATGCACACACAAAGCTTATCTAATTTAATAAGACAGATAATAGCGAGTAATAAAGAGTTTCTTCTAGGGAAGTAAATCTAAGAAAATTCTTAAAATTCCCCCTTAAAATTAAAGAGAAGATCCCAGTAAAGATAAAACCCTCAAAAAGGTCCATAAGTGTTAGGAGTAGTGAGGAGCACTTTAAAGGTGAGGTGTACGATGTTTGAAAGCCAATGCTGACATTTGAAATCACCAAAACAAACACACAACTAACCCTGAAAGGTTTATCTCTTTCACGCGGAAGATCTTAAGTTCTCTCCAGCGCTGGAAAGCTGATCCTATATTAACACGGGTCCTGTTTCTTGCCTTATCGTAAGCCTTTCTTCGCTTTCACTTTTTGTTTTTATCCTCCATGTCAATATTTCAATCGCTTTCTGCTAATGTCACATGCGCACTGAACACTCTCTCCGCCGCATATTGACAAGACACGCCCCTTTCTGCTCATTGGCTACACGTTTGTTTTGTTCATCAGCCTGACTCGGTTTTCTGAAGCATTTCTCAAACACCGTACACCCCACCTTTAAGAGTTTCTTTATCGGAGGAGAAAATGACTGAAAGGTGAAGAGGGAAAAGAAATGCATTGTATACAAGACTAACAGCTCTGAAACGGAGCCAAAATGTCACAGGGGCAGAAATTATATAATTTACCTCCATGGCATTTCTGCGCTGTGTTGGAGATGTTAACATTTACATTACATTTATAACATACAGATGTTAGAACTCTAATATGATCGTACAGATGTGAACATGGAAATGAAGTGAAGGATAATAAATAGACCAGATTTTAAAATCGTTCTTTTTTATTATTATTATTATTATTATTATTATTATTAACCAGTCTTCAAAAGAATGCGTCACCTAGTAACAGGGTTAAGCCCCGCCTCCTCTCTAAGATAAACGTTTTATTTTCCTTGTTTAGAGCTGCTCTGAGATCTGAGGTCCAGAATCACTCTTAAGATAAGATTCTTAGTTGGAAATGTTTAAGCTAAATTAGGAGCTCTCTGAGATCAGTCTTATAAAATCTTTATAAATACGAGCCCTGATCGTTACACGATCACGTCTCAGCGTTTAGTTTGTCTGAATCGAACATTTCCCGCTGGGTTTGTGGGGGTAAGAACGCGCAAACGAACACGACTGAGGTGAGGTGTTTACGATCCGGTTCATCCTAAACTCTAGCATGGTTCGATTTCACTGAGCAAGAGGTTTGACCCTGAATTGGCCGTAATACAGAAAGTGAATCAATCCTGCTTCGTGTTTTGGGTTCTGGACAACGTTTCTGTAGATACGAGCTACTACATAATGACATGATCTGGAGGTTTGGAAAGACTGAGTAAATACAGAAATTAAATAAACCAGTAACGTCTATCGTTATCTCGACATATCGAGTGTGCTGCTCCGTGGTCTGGGTACTTGGCTGATTATTACTTCATGTCTTCTCAGGCTTATCGACACCATTTATTTTCCCGCTTTTTGGTGTGATTCATTTTTATCTGCAGTGAAAATCAAAACCGAACCAAAAGCGTAATTTCACTCTGACTCCAGACTAATCGGTGTGAAAGCATCTCTAGATAGGCTTTGTTTTTTCTTCATCACAGTAAAGGACAATCAAAAAGAAACCACATGATCTGGTCATACGTAAGCATGAGTGATTACTCGACCGTCTCTGGTGCCAGATTTGAATCTTAAAACATTCGGTAGACGAGCCGTTTCCATTAAATCTTCTTCACTGTAGAAGGAAAACCAAACCTGGCAATATTTAAATGCAGAGATGAGCAAGAAATAAATAATAATGCGAGCTTTACCAAATATCTTAAACTATTTTCAAGTACCTCAAGTTTGCAGGATTTAGGACTGCGGTAAGATTTAAACCCTTTAACAAACCGACTCAAACTAAAGGAAGATTCCATGCACGGATTTCCTCGTCTGGGGGGCAGTGTCGTTACGGGAACATGATCCACATGGAGGTGGTGAGATACGACCTGACTCATGGATTTACGTGCACCTACAGAAACAGTGGGAAAGCGAGCGGCACATATAACGTCTGTTGCACGCACTGTCTGTCTGTCAAGTTCCCAATCCAAGCTGGAAGATGTTTAGTGACTCACATATATGCTCCTCGTGAATGTCCAAAAAAAACCTTGGATCTTACATTTGAAAGTACTTACTAATCCAGAAAGTTTAGAAGACCAGCACACAAACCAGACCTTTCAGCAGATTTAAAGGTGAGATCAGTAAGTAGTAGGGGTGGCACGGTTCACAAAACCCACAGTTCGTATCAAGGTTTTAGGGTCACGGTTTTTGCTTCTGTATGGTTCTTGTTTAACACTCCAGAAATTTCCTTCAGCATTTGATATATAGCTTATTAGCTTAATTATCCACAATTTAGGATACAGTATTAACATTTATGTAATGTAATCATGCACTAACTGAATTTAAGGACATTATTGGGACCATCTCTGAGTAAAGGCAAGGTGAGATTTTGATACAGCAAAAGAGAAGACATTGATGATGACATGCTTTTCGTTTATTTGGCCAAAAAAAAAAAAGGAGAATGTGTATTGTTATCTCTACAGGAACTTGTGAATTTTTGGCACACAAAGACTCAAACTAACTTGCATTTATCAAACTGCCAACTTCAGTGTAGCTCTTACACAAAACAAAAAAATGTAAAGAACAATAGAGGAACTCTTACAAGCTCTGTCTTTTAAACAAGTCAAAATATTTTAAACATAAATATATAATATAATGTAATAACATAATATAATGAGGCTATAACAATAGCAAAGGCCATAATCATAAAGTCAAGCATAAGTTTAACATCTTAACACAACTGTCATATTAGAAGTGTTGTCATTAGCGTATTGAATGCATTTTGCACAATGCTTGCACACAGTCGCAGTTCTATCTACTGTTTTATTTCCGTTGTCATCGTAAGTAACATGAAATCCAAAATGTTCCCACACACCGGATTTGAACGACGCGGGCGCATCCGCCAACTCCAGGCAGCCTTCATTATCTCCTCCACTTGCCAATTCTGCAGCACTCCTTACTCAACGTTTACTGTCTATATGTATGTCCGCACGAAACTCTCGAGGCAAAACTGAGCACCGGGGCCACATTGTGCATGCTTGGAACCGTGCGACGCACACACGAACCGAACCGAGACAAAAGAACCGAACGGTTCGGTTGTTGTTTCATGTACCGTGCCACCCCTAGTAAGTAGGTGGAATTCGAGATACGTTTGGAAAAGCACACATGCATGCGATCAGAGACACAATGCAAGTTTGTATAGAGAAAAATAAATAATGGGGAACCGTGTCCGTTTTATTTGTTTACCTACAAGAACGTAGACGGTCATGTTAGTGAAAAACGGCATGAATGCGGCTCGCGATGTTTTTAATAATGGTTTGTAAAATGAAATAACGAAGGGAGATTTCTGCATGTTTCCTCACGTGACTCCTCACGTCTGGGAGCCGCTACACTTGTGCATCTTTATCACAGTTTCTTTAGGCTTATTTATTCATTTGTTCAGTGGCTGCATGTAGCTTCTTTCCAAGCACCAAATATCTGCTATATAAATCATAAATGCTGCAACGTTCAGCTATTTAAAGAAAAGCCTGACGGGGAGCCCGAAAAGGCTGTTTAAAAATGAACGGTGTCTTTTCAGAATTCAAGCCAAAACACATGGGCAAAATAAAATAATCATCAGAAAACAACTTCAAACACACATTAAAAACACTAGCCAATTAAAAACGCATGATGTCTAGAGGCCATTGAAGACATTCAGAAAGCGGGTTTCTATTGTTTAAGTACATCAGGGTCACTGTAATTGTCATATTACAGATTGTTGACCTGTTCAAGAACAGTAAAGTGTCTATTATGAAGAAAAACAGTAACAGTGCGTCACAGTAAAGAGAAAGAGAGAGAAAGAGAGAGAGAGAGAGAGAGACAGACAGAGAGAGAGAGAGAAAGGGAGGAAATGTTTGGTGCTGAAGACCTTGGGACATTTCATCACATTCTACATACAAAGCTGAAGGCCTTTTGAAGAACGGTTAAGGCACAACAAGGTTACCACATCCTCTCAATCCATGTCAAGTTCCATTCTCACATCCCCGAGAGACAAAGACAAAGAACTTCACGCAAATAAATACGGCACAAAACAAAGGGGTCATAAGATGTTTGATATAGAAGTGACGTGTATTTGCGCTGCTGAGCCGTAACGTTAAAACCACCGAACGCTGACCTGAAGACTGTAGAAAGTACACCGCTTCATGGAAAGACTATTCTATAATGGCAGCATCCTCTGTGGCTTGAGGAACATGATACAGAGTTCAAGCTGTTGATTGGCCTCGATGAGCCGGACGGCAAGATCCACGAGCAAGCAAAAAGTCTTTAAAAGAACAAACAGCTAAATTACAAAATTTCATTCGTCTTCCCGCTCTGAAACAGTCGTCATTTTGCCTAAGAATCCTTCCTCAACGCTTTTCACCTGATTTACATTTCTGTGATTCAAATTTGTTCTTAAGATTTAGATTTTTTTTTTTTTAAATCTCAAATCCATTACTTTACAAATTTCCACTTGTAAGTTCAAAAGGAAAAAAGAAACAGGGAGGACAGATTTATTCAGGCTGTACTTTTTTAGAATAGAGTCACAATATTTGGGGGAAAATATTTGAGGAAAAACATCAGAATATTTAAAGAAGAAAGAAGAAAAACTTCGGGCTCATGGACACCGGGTGCACTGGCAGTGCTGGGCAACTGAACTCAAACGAACGCTTCTTGCCCCAAAACACAAAGTGATCACAAATCTGATTACATCTTCATTTATCTATCCACGCTTACTTGTTTGTATCGTCTGTTTACATTGTAGGTGTGTGTGAATGTGTGCACCTTTTAAATGACAGAGCCTTAATTTCATCGTGCAGCTGTACAATGACAAAGTATTATAAATTCTATAAAATATGCAAATTATCTTTTTTCTTTTTTAAATCATTCCAAAACATTGAGACACAGACAAACTTTTCTCCTGGAATATATGCGGGCTTTCTACGAGCATATGCTTTATATAGAGTATAAATAAAAGTCTATTGAAGAATGTTAGGAAGGACACACTCACTCACACACACACACACACTGGTGTGCTTTAACATGCCTTAACTTCACTCCTTGACACATTTTCCTTTTCTCCTCCAGCGTTAAACCTGGCTTGCACTGCCAAAAGGGAATACACGTCAAGCTATTCTACAGGAAACCTTTATTCTGGAATAACAGGCTGCCATTCATAAGACACCTGGGCAGAGAGAACACAAAAAACGCCCATCTGCATCCGCTCGCAGCATGCAGAAGCACAATCAATGCAACCCAGCCACTGCATGGATGCCCTCACTCTTAGGTAGTCCACTGGAAGGCCGATAACTTCTGAGCATGAAGATCCCAGTGTCGTTTCCGTTTGACAGGTTGATGCGGAACGCTTATAAACTGACAAGTGTGATTTCCTCATCTTGGGCAAATGATTGCTCGATACAGGAGAACCATTCTGGGGTTCTGGAGGAGATGCTCTGAAAGAAACATCCGCTGTTTTTGTACTACTACGTTTTCAGAGAATATTAGGGACATAAAAGGGGGGGGAGATGGTGTTATGATCAGTGAATGAAACACTGGTGCTTAAACGCACAATTCCAATAAAATATAGAGTAAACAACTCCTGCACTATTTGATTCCCTCATCCTGAAAAACATGGCGTTTACATGACCGCACAGGATTCGGCTGTGATATCCGGTTGCCGTTACAGTGGATTTGAAAGAAGGGTGAAGAAAAAAAAAAAGAAAGAAAAGGCTTTAATATTCTACCGATCCAGTATTCCTCACTTCTCCTCAGGAGGGTTGTACTAAAGTCCACCTCTCGTTTCATGTGCTTCCTCGGGCAGTGTTTTCGCTGGGGATGAGGCAGAAGGGGAGAGAGAGAAGGAAGGGTCTCCAAGCAGCGCTTACCTGTGTCGAGTTATATTAAATCAAGGCAGCATAATTTCTTAAAGCTCTTTGCCACTCGGCCGACGAACCACATGGACCCTCGCCGCTGGTACCAGTGTATATCAAATAAGTGATAAAAGATCTTAAGCGGCAGGTCTTTAAGATTACACGAAGCCAGTGCCCTTGACTTTATGATCAATCCTGTGAATTGCTCTACACCGTACTAAATTTGCCGTGATTGTGGAGGAAAGACATTTCACCTCACTGTAAACATGTAGATAAATAAGAAGCCAGTAAAAATGGATTGCCTCTAAAAAAATAACCTGTAGAAGTGAAAGCCTTCTGTGCTTACCTGTACTCACGACTGTCCTGGTATCTCTTGCTGTTAGCTGCCCGTTGCGGCGCCGTCTCCAAGAGGAGCTTCTGGGTGAGCCGATTGCTGGGTGTTGGGTCGCTCTCACCGTTTTCCTCTGTCTCTTGCTCGCACCTCCACTCTTCGTCTTCGTTCAGCGTGGGCAAGTAGCCGGGCAGCACCTTCCCGTTCCCTGACACAGAGCTCTGATCACTGTACAGCTTGGGGCTCTCGCCACCTGTCCTGGTGTATTCCAAATAAATGTCAGATTTGAGAAACAGAGGGTACGTGTTCTCCTCCATCACGGCCTGAATTTCTGTCTGGGCCTGGTCGAACATGGCCGGGTCAATGTGCAGCTTCATCACACAGTCCTTGATGAAGCTCTTTGTGGCTGGCTTGATCTGGCGGGACACAATGCCATTGCTGTCCAGGATGTACTTCTTGTAGATGGCCTTCGCCAGCTTCAGCTTCTTCTCCTCGTTCCCCTCGCCGGTGTCCTGCTTACGGAAGCCGCTGCAGGCAAACCAGAAATCAAGCACGTCGGCACATTCCTCCTGCTTGAGGAAGGTGCGAAACAATTGGATTCCATCCTGGTCATCCAGCAGCGAATGCAGCGACTCTGCCCATTTCAGATAGGGCGGCGTGGGTGAGGCGCTGCCCTCAGGCTCGTAGCCCAGGTCCAGGTCGGGCCGTCTCGGCGTGGCTATGGAGGCCTCACACCTGAGGCTCTCACTCTTGATGGAGTAGATGCCCAAGCCGTACGGGCGCACGTCACCAGACACCAGCTCACCCTCCTCACCCGGGACAGGGGGACGGGGCGCATCCTCAGTGAAGCTGCCCCCAAGGTCCGCCAGGTACGACTTCTCTTTCACACTCATCCTTACTACGTCCATGCACCCGTTCCCAGCTCAGACCACGCTCTGGAACAATCAGATCCAGATTTCCTCTAATGCCACTGTGAAATAATTCCTCCTAAAGGGAAAAAAAGAAAAAAGAAAACAGAAGTAAAGTAAAACATCAGTATGTGCAATGTCCTGAACTTTTTTGGAAAATAACAAGCACAACACTATTCCACCATATGTGCAACAAGAAATCAAGCATTCAACGAGCTGTGCATAATAAACCTTCTGAACGATAAGAGATAAGAGCGCACCAGGGAGCGAAGACAATTATCAGTAAAACCTATATTTAACCAAGCATTTAAACAAAAGCCCGTTAAGCAACAGACACTGGCAGTCATACTGAAACACATAAGACTTTCTAACAATTGTGTGCGAGATAAAACATCGGTTCTTATCTGGACGTTATTCACCTTGAGTTCTGCGTCTCGTCTCCTGTAGCCCGTACGCAGGGATCACCTTTTTTGTGTAATGTGGCAACATCCAGACCGATCAGAATACGAAAATGCTTAAGCAGCAGGCTAGATTTTGTTTGCAAATGTAATCGTTTAACAAATGAGCCTTAAAACCGTGTTGTTTTTATAACAAAACTGCACCTAAGGAAGATTAGATAGAGAGAATCTTCACTCCTAAAGCACCTTGACGTAAACCGGTCTAACTGTGACTGCTCCTTGCTTTGCAGAAAGGACTATTTGAAGTCTTCAGACACCTTAAGATGGTTATATCTGATCGTATCTGATCTACGAAGCAGGGGTTCAAAGAGCTCAACTCTATCTGATATACAACCACTATACTTTCCTTTCAAGTCCTACCTTCAAACTACTACACCACTATTAGCAAAGTGAGAAAAGCTTCATATAATCCTCCTCTCTCTCCTCCTCACAAAAACAGAACACTCTGTGTCATAGAATCAGAGCATAAAAACAACAACAAACACAAACAAACAATAAGATGCAAATAAACTAGCCTTGCATTACCAGCACCAAAATGCCAACAAAAAGAGACTTAATTTGCACTGTATGGTATTTATATACGTATATAAATTAAAGATAAACAGTTAAACACCTTTCTCGACCGAAGTAGATTATAACTGTTCAAACAATAAGTGTTTGAATTCAGGTGCTAAACTAGCCAGCCTGCTAGCTAAGTTAGCCACAAACACAACAAGCTAGCTTCATTCTCATGTCATCTTCACTTTATAGGACTTGTTAACATTTTAGTTGATGTTATTTTGGTCAAAGCGGGTTAACGAAAAATAGAAGAAACACAAAAATGATCCAAACCGCTGCCTTTTTCTCTCTCGGACTAGTAGAACAAGCATTCGAGCTGTTAGCCGGGGTTGCTAATGTGGCTAACCAGCTAACAAGGCTGGCTAGCTCGCTAGCTCGTTAACTTGATACGAGTCTTTTTTGGATTGTGTTTTCGCGTGCAAGTCGGTAAGTAAGTCAGAAAGTGGACGCGACGCGGTTAATCTCGCGTTAATTTAAATGTAAAAACGCATCTCAGACGACTCCAGATCCAGAGCGAGTGTGATACAGACGGACAGCGCGTCCGGTGGTTTATTATTTTTCTTTCCTTAAAAGACTCCCGATACTTTGTTGCTCTTTTCCCCGACGACATTACAGCACTCCCTGCGCTCCCCTCCCTGCTCCCAGGCGCTTTGAAGTGAGCCCCACATTCACTGCATTCATGTCTTTGGCCTCGGAGTCTCCACAGCACAGTAATTGATGGGGGAGGGGAAGAGGAGAGAAACAAACTCCACACACACACACACACACACACACACACACACACACACACACACACACACACACACACACACACACACACACACACACTCTCTCTCTCTCTCTCTCTCTCTCAAACACACACACACACACACACACATACATACACTCTCTCTCTCTCTCTCTCTCTCTCACACACACACACACACACACACACACACACACACACACACACACACACACACACACACACACACACACACACACAGTGAGAAAGCCAGGCCCTTCCGCAGTCGAGCGACTAGTGTGCAACTTTAAAACACTGATTTTAAGCAGGCTTTTGCGTTCCGCGTTTCCTGACGCGTCGACCAAAAAAGGTGCGCCTCGATGAAAACCTCCACTACGATTCAAGCACAGTACATTTCATCTCTTGCTTGCGCAGAACCCCGAGATCCTTGAGCCAGCCAGGGAGGGAGGGAAAGAGGAGAAGAAAAAAAGTACTCCGTAACTGTACCTGTGCGAAGCCACTTTGCGTTTTGGAGCGCATCGGGAACAGCGCGGCGATGTGCGGCTACATGGGAAGCGTGACATAGGTGCGAGGTACGGACTTTAAAAATAACAAAGGAAACAGTCCTTTCTCCACCTTTCCATAGCAGTCTCTCACTCCTGTGCCTCAATCCGTGTGTGTGTGTGTGTGTGTGTGTGTAAGAGCGAGTGATGTGTAGCGCCGCGCGCGTTCACAAATCACACTGCCGCCTGGAGAAAAAAGGAATACGAAGGAAAGTGTGTGTGTGTGTGTTAAATCCATCCAAGACATTAAAATATTCATAAATCAGTTCTAATCCTAATAAATAAGATCCACGTTTTTGAGCACAATTACACAAAAAAGAACTAAACTTGGACCAACATAAACCCTATACATTATGTGCCTTCAGTATCTATCTTTCACGTGAAATTGTTGAAAGATTTGAAGCACATAATTGGGACACACACATTTCTAAGTGAAGGTTTTCTTTACTCTCTTTAGTAAAGGTTTATTTCTTACTCTCACAAATTTCTAGAATGTCTTTGTACACTGTAGCTTCACTTGAACTCAAACACTGCTCCAGCATAACAATTCCCCACTACACATAGCACAGTGGTCCATGAAGTCAAGGTGGAGTGGAAGAACTCGAGCGTGCCTGACCTCGACCCCACTGAACACCTTTGGGATGAACACCGGACTGAACACCGACTGAACCCCAGACCTCCTCACTCTTACACCATCAGTGTCTGATCTCACTAATGCTCTTGTAGCTGAATGAACACAAATCCACACAGACTCACTCTAACATCTAGTGGAAAGACTTCACAGAAGACTGGAGGCTGTTATAAGGCAGCAGTAGCACAGCATGTAAGACTTTGGTCTACTGTTTGGAAAATTGTGTGTTTAGATCCCAGCACTGCCACTGCTGGGCCCTTGTGAAAGTCCCTGGACCCCAAACTGAGAATATTAATGAGATAAAAATAAGTCTAAATAAATCTGCCAAATGCTGTAAACTTAAATAACAGGATATGAAGACCAACTAGTGAATGGGATGCCAATGTGTCACAGATCACCGTCCACACACTTAATTTAGCGTAACAAGTGAGGTAAGAGGAAACCAGAGAACCTGTAAGAAACCCGTTTAAAATTAAACATGGCCTCATGATCAGACCGTTGGAGCCTAGAGGTGTGAGAAGGTGGCGATATGACCCACTGTTCCACTCATTATTTTAATCTTTGCACAGAAATAGTTAACGTTCAAGGTGTAATGTGCAAAGTTCCACCAGTAGTTGAATATCTACAGAGTTAAAGCCAGGAGTGCTGTTATTATAGTCCTCATTGTGTATCATAGCCTAAGCCTCTTTCCTAGATTTTTACCTTAAGCCCTGGTTTAAAAAAAAAAGTGATACACTTGCACAAATAGGTAAAGCATGTAATTGTCCAGAATATATAATTTATTTGGCATTTGTTATTCCCATACATACAAAGCACAGAAACTCACAGCTCACATATAAAATAGGTCTTACGTATTTTGTACATATTTGCAAGTTAGCAGTTTCAGGTCCCCTGTGATGTATGTCAAAGTTCATTGTGAGCCAAGAAGTATTTCAGGTGCTTTGAAACATTTAGTGCTCCTTGAGAATGAGGGCTTCTCTGTGTGCTCTGAACCTGCATAAGTTATTACTCAACACCTGGATATTATCAAGCAAGTAATCTCCTGCCCTTATAGAGGAAAAGATCAAAGACGTGGGGAATGCAGAATGTCATTCTTTCACTTTACGACTTTAACAGATTAGTTCATCTGAAAATTGCAGTCTGCAACTGGAGCATTTATCAACTCTTAGCCTCAGTATTCCTGCCATTATATATCAAAAATCCACTGCATCAAACTTCCAGTCTTTTTTCTGTGAAACAGCTATGAGCAGAAACATGTGAGCAGGTAACTTACCACAAGGTAGCAACATGTCTTATAACAGCTTTTATGGTAGAAACAAACCTCTAGATACCATAATCCTTTCATGCATATATAATTTCAAAATATATATTTCCAGGTTCTTTAAATATATATATATATATATATATATATATATATATATATATATATATATATATATATATATATATATATATATATATATATATATATATATACTGTAGCTTACTTTTCTATTAGTCTTGTGAAGCTCCTGCAATACCACCTCAATCCTCCAGGGGCACACAATCCCCCACTAAGAAGCCCAGCTTTAAACTCCTGCACTTTAGCAAACCTATCAAATCAAATCTTAGTAAATATGAGCATCTCTTATGTGGCACTCAAAATAGAAAAATCCATTTGATCTTTCAAGGCATTCGGAGGTCTGATATTAATGAACTTATAATTCTGCATAATAATAATGCTGACATTAACCTTATGCTAGATACGTCATTTTTAGCTGTTCGGGTCATCAGCACCCCTTTCAAAAAGAGATCTATGCACCTTGTCTTGCTTTACCATAAATAGAAATGTCAAGTAAACCACTGTAACACTACAGTGGCTACAGCTGCTACATACAGGCTACGAGCATTGACATTGGTGAGCTAGCTTAGTGTCAACACCTTGTGGCATAAAACATCTACTTTCTCTGGCCTACAGATGAGACGCAACATCAATAACAGCATCTCCAACAACAGTGCATGTTTTTCTAAAATAATCCACTCCAGGGTGATGTTATGAGGCCAAACACAACTGAAAGTGGAATATTTTCCTATTGTACTGGACCAGTGAGTTTCATAAAAAAATCAAAAGTAATAATCAATTTTTTCCCATATATAGATATTATAAAACAGTGATTTGGCAAAAACAAAAGTTAGCAGTTTATAGTTATGTTCAAAGTTATGACATCTTCATCAGACAAGATAGTTCATGGTATCACTTTGAACAGCTTTGAACAGCTACAAACAATCCTTCCCTCAATTACCTGTTTATTTCATGCTCTTCTTGTTATTAAGACAAAATAATCCTGTTATATAAATATATAGTCCTGTAAACTATCGTAAAAGTTTCTGGCTGTTTCAAAGTGTTGATATAGTCTTCATTTTATAGACTTTGACATGAATTATGACAAATTATTGCTGGATAGCTGTGCAAATATTGTCAGAGAGAGTGACATGGGTGTTGTGCCATTGTTGAAACAACATTGTTCATGTAATCTAGCGATATTCAAAAACTGCATCTGAAAAATTGAATGTGAAATCCCTCACCTGGGGGAAGTTGGTGTTTCTGTCTTGCATTGGCAGGCTTCCCCCAAAAGTCCATTCACTGGCAAAAGACACCATCGCTAGTCCAGTAATGAGATCAAGTGCCAGTAAAGACGGCATCTTCTGCTTTCTCCCAGTTAGACAGGTAACAATCCACAGAGATTTGTGCCATTCTTGCTTTTTTACTGTATCCATTCGTATCTGAAACAGAGAGATGAAGGTTTGTTGATGGCTAGAGAGTGACAGATTATATGAAATACATAAAGAATTGGGATTATAACCTATAAACCTCTATTCCAAATATAAACAAATATATTCATGGGGATTATGCAGTCTAATCTAATTACAGGGCATTTTCTAATTGGAATAATGTGGAAATATATATAATAAATAAATAAAATATATAATAAAGTGAATACATATTTAATAATAATTCTATATCAATAATTAACAATTAAATATTATTATTATTATTAATAATAATAAATAATAATAACAAAATAAAACATATTTAATACATTCACACACACACACACACACACACACACACACACACACACACACACACACACACACACACACACACACACACACACACACACAGTGAGAAAGCCAGGCCCTTATATATATATATATAAGAAACATAAGAAATAAAAAATATAATAAATATAAATATATATGTCCTGTTCCAACTAGCATCTGAAATAATTGTGCATTAAAGCATCTTTATACACCTGGAAACAAAGAGATCACTTTATTTAAAAAAATGTAGTGAAAAAATGTTAATCCATATTGATCTTACTACAGGGAAAACTAGTTAGGCTAGTAATAAAGTGAGCAATAAAGATTACTCACTAAAATAAGAACATTTTAGCTTAAAACCAGTTTGGTGGAAAACCAAATTGTTTTATAGTTAGATTTCATATTGTTGAAGAGTTTGATACCTGAGACGCCATAAATTTAAAATAAAAATGTCCTAACAAATAACTGCCTCAGCACCAACAATTATACCTGTTCATTATTAACCAATAGTACTGTTTAAAATATGTATTATTAGTTTTATATTATGTGAAGCGTCTGACATACAGGCCCCTCGTATAAGCCGTTACCACAGAAACAATAACACATTAGAACGAGCTCATGTGTAATAACCATTCATGTCGGACCACAAACAGCTGCTTTTGGATTATTTATGCAAAAATAAATGTATTTCTTTTGACCAATCAGATTTAAGAATTCAGTGGTTGTCATTAGGTCATATGTGAGTCATATGTATATCTGTCTGTCTGTCTGTCTGTCTGTCTGTCTGTCTGTCTGTCTGTCTATCTATCTATCTATCTATCTATCTATCTATCTATCTATCTATCTATCTATCTATCTATCTATCTATCTATCTATCTATCTACAATTAAGTGATTAAGTGATTTTATTTGCTTTCATAATTATTTTTTTACAGTTCCCATTTTATTATCATATCAACATGTGCTATATGTATTAGCATGCCGATATTAGCTTTATTAACATATTTCACTAATTTTTAGACTGAGCATGTCAAGTCAATAGATATAGATATGCAGCACTACTTCCTGGTGTGTATCACATAATTCTACTGTCCTGTGTTGAGCGCCATATGGACCAAGATATAGTCTAGCACGTAACATGTAAGAAAGACAAAACCTGGGGCTCTGCTTAAGATTGTGACAGGTTTACAAACCCTCCACAGAGTAACAGGCCTTCCATATATGGCCCACTGAATAGCATACGGTCCGCTCGGCCAGCATTCAAATCAGATGGCATCAGCAGCTGCAAACTCAACCCTATCCTTGCCCTTCCTGAGGCCTGGCTTTGATCACTGGGCCCCCCACTGCGAGCCAACACATGGCCACGGGTGCATACTAACTCAGGGCAAGGACTCTGACCAACCACTTGGAAACAATCAAGAGGGAAAAGAGAAAATGGAGGCATTTGGAACAAAGTCGGTGGTTTGGCAAGATCGGGCAGATTGGAGAAGTATTTGGTAATTGTTCAAAACCCCAAATTAATCTTTAACACTGGAGCGCTTAGAAAGCACTGTTTTTTTTGGGCAGTAGCTTAGCAAGAATTACACCCTTTGAAAATCATTTGGCTTTATGGAATATCTCATAGACGGCTGCACGGTTGCATTTAAATTCAAGTTCAAAAATACTTTATATGACTGTCCTTGGTATTAAAATATCCAGGGAACACTAAGGTAAATAAAAGGGGGAAAAAATAAAACACCAATTAGATACAATAAAGAAAAAATCTAACATCTAGGCAATATAGGGTGATAAAATATGGTGGAAATTTCCAATAGAAAAAATAAATAAATAAATAAATAAATAAATAAATATAGAAATACAATGATCCAGTGTTTGGATCTAAATGTGGTTCAGTGATGTGTATGAATATGAACAGAAAATGTTATATATTTATTTTACAATGTTATATATTTAACACGGTTCTTGCTTTGTTCTTTCAATCCACAGTCTCAGAAGGAACTATTTATTAGCAGGTTTGACTGAGTGTGTGACAGGCAGCTGTAGCTGCCAATCAGCTACCTGTTGAGTGGCCTTGCAACATCTAGACAAATGATGTGACAGATGCAATTTCAGTATAAATACCTGTGACTTTATGACGCGACTAGTAGTCTTGAGACAAAGTGCAGATCGAAGGCATTCATATTAACGTTGTATGTACCTTATTATACTTCATATAAGTTTAGTAATCAAATCACATCTTCTCCATCTTCCCACTGCATAGGCATTGGCCAGAATAAAATATTCATTCTGCTTCACTCATTTTCATTGCTCTGGAAATGCGTATATCTCAAATATTAGTTATATAATCTACAAAAATGATTGTTGATTGATGATTAATGAATGAAAAGTCTTGAAATATGTATGTACAACTATAGAGATTTACATGCAATCATGCAATGCTGTGGTTTCAGTCTGGATATTGAGGATAGAAGGATATTAAGGATTGAAGGATATTTTGAGGATTTGTTTGATTTGTTTTATCCATGTTATTTTTCGCTGTCGTTAGCTGTATAACGGGTGGCAATCATTTTGAAACAGCGTTTTTGCATCATAATTAGAAGAAGATACAGAAGAAGAAGAAGAAAAAGTAGAATTGTTTCTTTTGTATGGCACATCATAGATTTCTAAAAAAAAAAAAAAAAAGTCAGGAGCCAACAGGAACATGTGGAGCATATCCATATATCCTTGCTACCCCCACCCCCATGTCCATATATCCTTACTACCCCCCCAGCTCCCCCCACCCCCTTACTTTAAAGGGTTAACAAAAAACACTCTGCACCGGTCATTCCTTAAACATAATTTGAATGGTTTTCGCTGATGAGGCAAGGGTCCAGTACTTTGGTACGTCTTTATCAGAGGGAATAATTTTCTGTTACATACTGCTCCATAAAACAGGAATGCTGTGGTACGTGACCCAGAGCATGACAGCAGGCCAATAAAAAGTCACCTATGATGTCATCTGCTCGATTACTGTGTTATTACAGAGCTACAATAACCTTTATTACATTAGCGTGTAATGTATTGTGTGTGCACAAGCAGGAATCACAACTCAAAAGGGAAATATTTCTGGTAATCTAGCACCAGACTTTGTACCAGACTATGAACCGGTTCAGAAAGAATGTAAATAAGTGATTTCAGGATTGGAAACTGAAATTTAAGGTGATTTAAAAAGCATGAAATAAATGTCAACTTTTAAGGATACGCATTAACTAGTGCTGTGAAAATAAAACATCGTGTTTAGGTCTCGTTTCCGTGATTCGGAAACACGATGTATCCTCAGATATAATTTAAAGGTTGTTGATTCACTAAAATGAATCATAAAACAGTCAGATATGAGTTTTGTTAGCAAGCTCGTTTTATAGTATATGTTAATACGGCTTTTCTCAAAACCAAAATCTTATTTAAACCAAAGTACGTTTACCAGCGTGTATTCGCTCACCTGACAATTTTATTGCTTTATTTTGTTCTTACGCTGCTTTAGAATGAACTCAGAAGGTCAGAATGACCGCTTTTTATGATGCTTGCACTAAATACCTGATATATACACTGTAACTCACATACAGGTTAGAATCTCTACTGTGAGCAGTCATGATGAGGTGACGCCACTTGTTGAGGAGAATGTCCTGAGGAGGAATTTCAATTTGTAAAGCCTTATGCTCTTATGCTAGTAAAGACATACAAGGTTTTATATTAAAATAATTCTCTGTGCTTTAGCTGATTTTTGACTATTAACTAAGACTATGTTCTATTCCCTTTAATTCGCTTAATTAGTTGCTGCTCACAACATTGTTGTCACATTGACACTACAAGTCTAGATAAAGTTGCATAAAAGAATGTCAGCTGAAAAGAAAGTCAAACAGGAGACAAAGCACATTTCTGTCTCTCAGCAGTAAATGAAGTTGATGTACAGCGTAGGTGTGCGTTGGCTTGGTCTAAAGCATTTCAGGAGCTGTGACAGACGAATATGTGGCCCACGTGTTCAATAAAAAGGTGATGACAGCCGTGTTGGCTGAATGAGACCCTGAAGAAAAGCACTAGGGTCTGCAGGTGTTCCTATGGCCTCTAATCACAGTGAGTCAGAGACAGCTTGTAGATTGTTGAACTGTGTGTGTGTGTGTGTGTGTGTGTGTGTGTGTGTGTGTGTGTGTGTGTGTGTGTGTGTGTGTGTGTGCGCGCGTACGTGTGTGTGTGTGTACGTCCCGTGCATGTGTGTGTGTTTCAAGTGCTGTCATAATACTAATGCTAAGTCATACTACTACTACTACTACTACTACTACTACTACTACTACTACTACTACTACTAATAATAATAATAATAATAATAATAATATCCAACAACATAAGTTTACATAAATAAATAAATGGAATGGATAACTAACTAACTAACTAACTTACTAACTAACTTACTAACTAACTAAAGAACAAAAGTAAAGCTAAACAAATGAATAAATAATACAAAATTGTTACAATTTAATAATAATAATATCCAACAACAATATAATTAAATACAATTCCAACAAAATCAGTAAAAACAACTACCTACCTACCTACCTAACTAACTAAACAACAATAAAACTAATTCAAATAAAAAAAATAATAAATAATGTAATAAATATGTATTTAATAAATGATTAAAATTTAATGCTCATGATACGAAAATAACAGTGTAAATAACTAAATAACAAAAGTAAATCTAGACATTTTTTATATTTACAATTGAATAATAATAATAATAATAATAATAATAATAATAATAATGTTTTATATTTAAAATGTAGTAATAATAATAATAATAACAATAACATTATTATTATTATTATTATTATTATTATTATTATTATTATTATTATTATTATTATTATATAACAAATATTATTATTTTTATATAACATTTATTATTATTATTGTTATTGTTATTGTTATTATTATTATTATTATTATTATTATTATTATTATTATTATTATTATTATTATTATTATTATAACAATAATAAACATGTTTGGAAAACACAACTGGTTTTATATTTGTTGTTTCATTCAATTAGTTGACACAAGTTTCTTTCCTTCATTCCTTCTTTTTTCCTTTCTGTTTTTTCTTTCCTTCTGTTTTTATTTATTCGTACATTCATTCGTTGGCAAAACAGTGCAAGTTTAAACGCATTCTAAATGAATACAGACGTGAAAATTTTTTCATCTTTTTTGTTTTTAAGGGTTTTTTTTTTCAGTTCTTTTCTGCATAAATAATTAATATCGCCGATCTAAAAACTACTCAAGAATTCATTCTGATGTCATGATAAAAGTCTCCTTGACAGGAAAACGCATTCTCTTCCCTCACAATCCTTCTATGTTGGTTTTTGTTACAGCTGCCAGTCCAGATTTAGGCCTCCATGTAGGCTGGGTTTAAAAACGAGCTTATCTTTTGAGTGTCATGATCAGTTCACAAAAGCCTATTTAGATGTTAAACCTGAGTGTAGTTCTTTTGATACATAGAAAAAAAATTGAATGATATTAATTCAAACTAGTCCAAGTCAATTAATTGTCCCATTAGGAGTATAATGGCAGAAACTGAAAAAAATCCTAATATTTGTATTTGTTAAAAAAAAAAGAGGAAAATACAGATTTTTGAGGCACGGAAATGACAAGACGGAGAAGAAAGGGAGAAAAAAGATGAAGATTTTGAGATTTTTGAGAGAGTCTGGTGAATAATTGCGGAGCTATTTTCAGTGATTGGGACATCATAAAGAGAGAGGGTGTCTTTGGTGTATTGATAAGCTGCTCTTTTAAGTGTTTCAGAGTCTTGGGAGAAGAGGAACCGAAAGCCTGTCAAAGTGTATTTTGGAGTCCTGCTGATATCTTTTGTCATTGCTGAATATATCGTGGCTAACAATCCACCAAGTGGATTAGGCACAGAGGATTAAATGATTTGCCGCCTGGAGTTTACTTAATACTGAAACCAGTGATTAATCTGACCATATGCATAAAGAAAAGCAAAAAATAAACCGTTTTCTCCCCATTTTGCAAGTTTGGAGGTAACGTTAAAGACACGGACGTGTGTCTGGCAACAGATAAACAGACGAAAAAGATTTATACAGTGGTAGACTTTGTTAAACACCATACAGAGAGCGCAGAGGGCACAGAGAGAGAGAGAGAGAAAAAACACAAAAGATTGTCGTTATTTTCCAGTTTGAGATGGTATCCAGCTAAAAGCAGTCGAAACAATTGATGTGCTAGGTTAAGAAGAAAAAAAGAAAGAAAGAAAGAAAAGAGGGTCAAAGCGTAAGGAGGGCTACAAAAATGTTGATACGAAAATGTAAGCCATAAATAAAAGAGAAAGGTATGAAAGAAAAGAGAGGAAGAAAGATATTTCAGAGCGAGAAGTAACAGCAGGTATTACACGTGGTGGTGAAATATTACACAAACACTGCACCTACCATGTTGGTGTGGGGTCAGCACTGTGTGTGGTACCTATACTAAAGCGAAGACTATTCCAATTGTCTTTCCACAGATTGGGTCCAGCGCTACGCAGTCTGCGGCATGCCCAGCCGCCATCTTTAATATTGGCTGGATTCAGCTGGCGATCCGCCTCTTCTTCCCTCCATCGTCCCTTTCTTTCTTCTGCTTTCAACTCTAGCCCCCTTTTAAGACTGTTATTGAAGGGAGGTCCTCTTTTCTTACTGAAATCATATCACCGTATTGACAGGCTGCTGGGCCGCTCGATAGGAGGGCGGCGTGAACGTGGAGGTTCTGCCTGCTTACGCCTCACCATGGCGCTTATTTTCTGAGCATGCTCGATTCCAAACATATCCGGCGAAAAAACAAAAATTCATCCCCAATCTGAGGCCTTTGATCTGATGAAGGCCTGAATTTAAAGCCCCCCGCTTTCCCGTCCAAAGAGGTGTTTGAAGATGCCATTTTCTCAGATGTTCCATGTAATGAGATTTAGAGTGCTATGATTAATCTAGGCCAATTTTATATACACACGGAGCTCTGCACACAAAAGACGGAGACGTAAGATGTACTCTGACTGATCGAATTAAGTTTCGTCAACGGATCCTCGTTTTCGTAAATTGCGAGGGGGAAAAAATGTATCAGAACTGAACAAGAGCCTGGCTGAAGCTCTTTGATCGCGGTTTCCGTAAAAAACAAACTGATCTAAGGAGCCTTTGACCCTAATATTTTGAAGTACAGCCAAGCTTCATTTTGTTTTGCATCCATTCTTTCACGTGGCCACCGTCTGTGAGACCAGAACCAAATTTATCATCCCGTGCTCAGTTATATTGTTTGGCGCTTTAATGCTAATCTTGTTAGCTCAGTCTCAGTCTTGTTTCATGGAGCAGTCTTAGCTAAGTCTCAAAATGGACGATGCTCTCACCTGCCTCTCCTGCTGGGTGCCTCCTCTGCCGTGATTTCCAAGATCCGCCATGACTGGACGCAGTCGCCTACTCGCCACTCCAGAGTACTTTGTACTACTCATGGATCTGTTTCAGGTCCTTACTACTGTGTTGGTGAAAGATGTGCATCTTTACTTTATGTTGAAGCTTCGGCACTTGCAGCTGATTGGTGGACGCTGAGGACCAGATGATAGACCTTGAAAACCCTATTGTAACTATGGCAACAGACCCCACAGGCACAAGTGATTTTGCTCCTAATTGCTCAGTAAACATTAGGACGTAGAGCTGGATGTGATCACAGTGTGAGATGGGACTCGGGGTGGGGGGGGATGACGGTTAGAAAAAAATCAAACAAGCTTTGAAAATGAAAGGACAGCTGTGCGATGCCAGTGCAGTCCATCCTGAGCGGGATAACAAAAAAAAAAAAAAAAGAACAGAAGTCAATAGAGCATCAAGCAATCCTTCCTACGACAATGTTTACAAAACGGCAATTTCCATTTGTTATTTTTCGGTAGAGTGCAGTCCAATCTAAAAGGAAAATAAGTATGAACAGCAAAGCGAAACCGAAGAGCGAATACAGAGGAAAAGAGTAGTAAAAAAAAAAAAAAAAAAAACATCGGTGGAGACAGATGAGAATGGTGGAAAGGAAAAATGTGGAGGGGGGAAGATGATATTGCCTTTGTTGGGTAATGTTATCAGCTGCTTACCTTTCATACAGATTTCACACTTGCTTGTCTGCTAGCAGCCAGGGTCAGAGGCAGCAAACTCTTCCCACAATGCCCGATTTTCCATTCAAAACATCCTTGGTGTTGCCTGCCACTCGCATTTGCGTAGACGCCACCGCACTTTAAGCAAATTCGCCATACACACTTTGTGTTGTTCGTCGGACCACTCGTCCCACTGCATTTAGGATCGCGTTGCCTGGCGGTCGAGGGCTACCAAAGAAGAGGCAGTTAGGATCCCGCACGCTGCGTGTACAAAAACAGAACAGTGACTACTGAAAAAAAGAAGAAGAAGAAGAAGTAGAAGAAGAAGAAGAAGAAGAAGAAAAGGAAAATCATTGGATAAAATAGCAGCTGGCCTTTAGTCTCGGTGGCTCCATACCACACACACCGGAGTTAAGGGCTCATCTGTTAGGATCCTGGGCTTTTGGGGGGCTGGAGGGGTCATTCTGTACTAGGGGAAGGAGAAAACCTACATATTAAAGTATAGCATCTCATGTCAATAAAACATTTAAGGAATGCGTACTAGAAACATTTAGCAGCCAACTAAATTAAATGCACCTTCATTTAATTATTCCGTTTATATTAATATAGAATTTCTCCTCAGAAAAAATGTATGATGAATATTTATTATAAGATATCTCATTTCAAATAACACTCGTAAAATCAGCTCATGTTAATCTAGTTCGCTTGGGATTTCCAGGAGGAGGTGAAAATTCTTTATTTTCTTAATCGGTTGGCAATTAAAAAAACAAACACAGAAAACAAATATGTAAGAAATAAGACTGTGAAGATGCACGAAAAAAAAATTTCCACAGACGTATTCTCTATGTCTCTTTTTTTTTTACAGAGACTATTCGTTTGTGTTTAATTTATTATTCAATGCTCTGGTACAAGTAATGAAACCTAAATTAAGATACAAATTAAAATGGACTTAAATGGTATTTCTTTTCATTATGATAAAACCAAGCAAGACAAATAAAGTCAAGTAAATACTTTCATTTATGTGGGTAAGTTTCTGAGAAAGCTTTGGTTTCTCTCTTTCTATAAATAATTTTGTTTTAAAATGTATTTATGTAATTGTTAACCTGTATGTATTTTTAATGTTTTGTATTTATTTTAGCCCTACTTCCCTTTCCCTAAGTGGTTATTCCACTTGTCAGGTCACCATTGTAAATAAGAACCTGTTCTTAATGATTTGCCTTTAAAAATAAAGGTTAAACAAAAAACTATCAGTGACACATCAGAGGATATAATCAGCCATGATATTTCGCAAAAAACTTCAGAGTTCAGGATGATTTTGATCTCCTGTGACGTCAAATATCTAATTATTGGATCGGTGCGGGTTCCGATATGAGGTCCAATATCTCGAAAATAATAATCTTTACCTATTGAATATCTATTGAAGTTATCTTCTTGTGTTTCCTGACTCCCTTTGTTTAGTGCGTAGTATGTTTCTTATTCCCTTTATCGGCTCAGTTGAATTTTCACTCAAAGCAGAAAACAACAACAACAACAACAACAACATCAACAGAGTTTCGTGTGAATAAAATCGACTCATTACGGGCTACGCCGAGGCTGGGGAACGGTTCTAAGGTTATGGTGCAGCATTGATTTGAAATCAAGGACAACGAGGATGCTCAGTTCTCCGAATCAATCTTGCATAACATTACGAATGCAGCAACTTAGCGTCTAGTCCAAGCCCCATGACGGCTGGATAAAGTGGGCGAACGAGGTTCTCTTGACGCCCGAGAAGAAAAACAAATATATTCATGTATTTGTAAGACATTTCTCTCAAATGTTCTCAAATATTTTTCCTGAAATTTGGTGCATTTTTAATGTTCGACACTTTAAAGCTTCTTTCCAGGAGCAGAACGGTCGGTCTGAGTGGCTTCCAAAGGAAATGTTCTTATATGAGGCAATCTGGGTAAAAAGCAAAATGAGTTGAACTCATATATACTTCTATATATAGGTTTATAGTTATATATTCTCATATATAACTCTCCTATATATAGGAGAGTTCTGACTACTGAGCACGCTTCTGATTAGAAAAGTTGAATATATTAAAAGACACATGAGTATAACAGTCACTCGGGCCGCTGTCTCTTTGAGAAGTCTGATATTTAGTCTAAATGTGTGCGTACACTCCATCGAAGCAACCAAATTATGATTTTTAACTCGTCCCAGCAGTTGTTTTTGTCTCTTTTCCCCCGTGATCTTTGTATGTGTATGCATACTGTACATGATGCTTTCGTCAGGCTGGTGTGTCACACGTACACCAAAAATCCTGACTCTGTAAGACATTTGATAAAAAAAATAATAAATATCTCACTTCCTCTCCATTTCTGCTATTCAGAGATATCAGCAAGCTCAGAGATTAGCACCAAGCTCTCAGGTTTCCTCTTGGACTCTTCTCTCCATCTTTATTCTGTTATTCTGCAGCTCCCCCTCCCTCTCTGAGCTGTCTCCCTCTCTCCCAGAGGTGCTTGTTTATTCCTCCCTTCAGGCTGTAAGACTGAAGCCTGGGCCAGCCATGAAAGAGCATGCACACAACAAGGGGAGATTAAAGGACACAGAGATATAAGCAGTGCATCTGACCATACCATCTGTGCAAAATTTCTTTTTTTTTTTTTTACATTTTGCACTCATATATGAGAGTTAAATAAAACTACAGGCTACAGCAGTTATCATGCAGCATGTAGGATTTAGGTACAGAGATATAACAAGTAGGTAAATGTATGGCTGGAAAAAAGAAATTACACACAGGAAATGGAGTAGTCATGTTTAATCAGACAAACAGAAAATATCATTTAAAAACAAAAGACAAGCAATCGTATATATATTAAAATACTAGATAGATAGATAGATAGATAGATAGATAGATAGATAGATAGATAGATAGATAGATAGATAGATAGATAGAAAGGCTGACAGACAGAGAGAGACAGACAGACAGACAGACAGACAGGCAGACAGAAATACAGTAGAGTCAGACAGGAAAGACAGAGAGACAGAGAGACAGACAGACAGAGAGACAGATCAGAATGATTAAAATCCTGATACATGAATGTGTTCTTGCAAAGAGAAACACGAAACCTGGAATAAAAGGGTTTTGATAAAATTTGAAATGCGATAGCTGGAGAGATAATCATCAAATTCGAGGGTCGTAACGTGACGTGACACCAAAGGTGTTTTAAACTGAGGAGAAAAAAAATCATTTTGCTGAGGGAACACAGCTGAGTCTGAGAAAGCGTTTGTTTCGCACTTACTATCAGCGACACATCAGAGGATATAATAAGCCATGTTATTTCTATAAAAACTCTGAGTTCAGGAAGATTTTGATCTCCTCAAAGATCTAATTAGTCGATCGGTGCGGGTAATGCGATAAGGGCCACTGTCTCAATTATCTTATGTTGTGTTTCCTGTCTTTGTTTAAATGAACACAGTTAACATGCACATTTTTCATACATCAGTATTTTGTGTATTCTCCTTTTCAGAACATTTACATTTTCTCTTAAACAACAAAAGTGAGCTGAGTAATGTATATTGAGAATAAAACGACTCATTGGGAACAGACAGACAGTCAGACAGACCGACCGACTTGCAGACTAACAGACCGGCCGACCAACCTTCAGACTGACTGACAGACAGACAGACCAACTGACCAACCAACCGACAGTCTGACAGACAGACAGACAGGAAGACAGACAGACAGACAGATAGACAGACCAACCGACCAACCAACCGACAGTCCGACAGACAGACAGACAGACAGGAAGACAGACAGACAGACAGACAGACAGACAGACAGGAAGACAGACAGACAGACAGACCAACCGACCAAGCAACCAACAGTCCGACAGACAGACAGACGGGAAGACAGACAGGCAGACAGACCAACCGACCAAGCAACCGACAGTCCGACAGACAGACAGACAGACAGACAGGAAGGCAGACAGTCATACAGACAGACAGACAGACCAACCGACCAACCAACTGACAGTCCAACAGACAGACAGACAGACAGGAAGACAGGAAGACAGACAGACAGACAGACCAACCGACCAACCAACCGACAGTCCGACAGACAGACAGACAGACAGACAGGAACACAGACAGACAGACAGACAGGAACACAGACAGACAGACAGACCAACCGACCAATCAACCGACAGTCCGACAGACAGACAGACAGACAGGAAGGCAGACAGACAGACAGACAGACAGACAGACAGGAAGGCAGACAGACAGACAGACAGACAGGAAGGCAGACAGACAGACAGACAGACAGGAAGGCAGACAGACAGACAGACAGACAGACAGACAGGAAGGCAGACAGACAGACAGACAGACAGACAGATAGATAGATAGATAGATAGATAGATAGATAGATAGATAGATAGATAGATAGATAGATAGATAGATAGATAGATAGATAGATAGATAGATAGATAGATAGATAGAAATGTAAAACACTGCTCTCAACAGTAACAACAAACAGGCACCAAAACAGATCATGGTTTACAAAAATGTAATTTTGCTTAATAAACTAAATAATCGATGATATAACTGTTGTTTAATTTGTTCTCTTGTTGGAATGTGATTTTTTATAGTATTTGGTTAGTGATGCTTTAAATACTTAACCATGTAAGGTTGCCAGTTTTGGCAGGCTGTAAACAAATCCCATGGCCACACATCTGTTCAGTTATTAAACACTTCACAACAAAGACACAATAGACAATTTATTACTTTGAAAGATGACATGCAGCTTTTGTTGATATTGTCCCCATTTTCTTTATGTGGAAGCTGTTTTTACACAACTGTCACAAGTGTAGACATCTGTTTCTAGGTTACAAAGGGGTCTGAGACAGGGTATGTTGTTTTGCTTCACATTTAAATAGTAAAATAAAAATAAAATACCATCTATAATGTGTAAAGAAATGTAGCTTTAAATGCACTTTGTAGTAAAAAGTGTCAACGTCCAACACTGAATACATGGCAGTAAACAAATTTTGAATTAATCTTATGTTGAAAAACTAAATACATCAAACTCTAGCAAATGGACATTTATTTAAATTATGACATAATATGAATATAATTGTTATGTCAACATCACACCAGATCTGCCCCTGCCCCTTACACACTCTACTCAAAATCCCTCTCAAAAGACTAGGGTGGGAACGGGGCAGTTAGGAGGAGTCATGAAACAACAGCAGATAATTAAAATGCAAATAAAACTAATTTAAAAAAGTTCAGGACTGAACTCTCCAAACATTCTGTATGAACACTTAACATACCTCATGTAAAAAAAAACAAACAAACAAACAAACAAATAAACAAATAAATAAATACTGTAGATGTAAGGAGCAGTGAATACTGAAACAAGAGAAAGCTGAAACATTAAACTTATCAAATTACAGCATTTGAGCATTTCAATTATTTTGTTATTTATGTGACATCTCTGTCATGGCCCACCCCACACTACATTCATACCCCCCACCCCACACACAACCACACACTAGCTCTATGCCCCCCATCCCACACTAGATCCATACCCTCTCACCCCACGCTAGATCCATACCCCCACCACACTTTAAATCTATACCCCCCACCCCACACTAGATCCATACCCCCCATCCCACACTAGATCCATACCCCCCACCCCACACTAGATCCAACCCCCCACCACCACACTAGATCCAAACCCCCTACCCCACACTAGATCCAACCCCCCACACTGGATCCAAACCCCCTTCCCACACTAGATCCATACCCCCCACCCCATAATGATCCATAGCCCCCATACCACACTAGATCCATACCCCCACCCCACACTAGATCCATACCCCCTACCCCACACTAGATCTAAACCCCCACCCCACACTAGATCCAAATCCACCGCCTTGCCCATCCAGTATAAACTGAAGGTGGGCAGGATGGAACTGAAACTAGGATTTCTCCATGAGCAGGAAAACATTAAAATGTACCAGACGTGGGGCAGCTTCAGGACCAGCTTTGGGAACTTGAGATCTACAGGGATCATATCAACAATATTAAAGAATTCAGAAATATTACGTCTCCACAGCGCCCCCTTCTGGATGTCACGAAAAAGAAAAGAAAAGCTATTTGCTTCAAAAACTTTTTTTTTTTGTCAGTGGAATTAAATGATCAAATGGTGATTAAATAAACATAGAAAATGTTAAACGCTATGCAGTTTGAGTCATTATTAGCCAGTGTTTATTAACAAAGCTAACGTCTTTGCCTTGTGGTAATTACTTACATGGCTCTGGTTCAAGTGAGTAAAAATATTTTATTGTATATTTTACAAGCTTTTTATGAAAGTAAATTATATGATAGTGATATGATAGTAATGTAATGTATATGACTCAGGACCACAAGATGGCGCAGGCGCGGTGGCCAAGTGGTAAGGCGTCGGTCTCGTAAACCGAAGATCGCGGGTTCGAACCCCGTCCGTGCCTTTTAACTTCACTAGGATGTATTTACAAGAGCCATAAATAACGAACTCAGTATTAATCCAAAAATATATACATTACTACTGAGACCTAACTAACGACGGAGAAGGCAGTTTGTATGAACATATACTATAAAAGGTAAATCAGCTCCAAAAATATATATTATTAACCTTTCTCTACTCCAAAGAACACCTAAGTTTTCAGTTTTATTATTATTATTATTATTATTATTATTATAACTTATATATATATATATATATATATACATACATATATACACACATATATATTCTACAAAATATTACAACTGCATCATTCAACAGTCCTAAACTACCACAAAATGCATAAAATATGTAGTAAATAAAATATCATTTTAGTCATTAACATTAGACCGGACATTACATTACATTTTAAACCACACCTTGTATGTTTTTTTATTTTTTTATTTCACCTACAATTTTTAATCATGATTTTACACATGCATAATGTGCTTTTTTAATGTAAAGGATGTTTATATAAAGTAAAAATTAATATATGACATTAAATATTAATAATCTGGACATGTTTTTAAACAGTTTATGCATGAACAGGTTAATATTGATAAATTGGTGAGCAATTATAATGCAAGCTAAAATCTATTGAGAATTTTTAAAGAATTGTATCTTATCTTCCATATATATTTTCTGTAACACATGGCTGCAGTGAACCTGGAGTCTATCCCAGGGGATTGGAGCAAGGCAGGAGGAAACCCAGCACAGGGTGCACACTGCAGAATATTCACACACTATTTACAGATGCCAATCAGTCTACATTGCATATCTTTAGACTGGAGAAGGAAACCAGAGTACATAGAGGAAACATAGAGGTGGGAATCGAACCCCTGAACCTGTAGGGTCAAGACAAACTTGCTAATCATATCACTGTCACTATTTCCAGTACCACATCACTACACTGCCAAGTGAATTCCTTTCATTTCTCTATTAATAATTATTAATATTTTCTTTGAAATACACCCAACTGTGTATAATACCAAGAACACACCAACAGGGGGCAATAGCAGCTCCTGTATCCACAGTGATACAAGACTTATTTAGCCACATAAGATATAAAGCCTGCTTTATAATGGACTTTTTAATAGAAAGAAAACACTTTTAAAAAAAATTAAACAAAATAAATATTAACCGGTGCATTCACCATGAAATCATGACATTTTTCTATTGCACGCCTGGACAGTTTCTATATTTGGAGATGATTTCTAGGAAAGTATAAATGGCCAGGGCCTCGTTTACTTGTTTTAGATGCGACTCCCCTTTTTAAAGCAACAGAGGAGGCGCGGGCGCACGTCCTGCTGATCATCTCCCGGCTTCCTAATAGCAGTCATTCGAGCATGGAAAGAAAAAAAAACTCAGCATACAAATGGTGTGTGTTTGAAAGTGTTTCCCCTTTCCTTTTTTTTCCCCGGCCTAATTTTCACCTCGCGGCGTGAGCACGGAGCTGCCGGTGGAGAAGTGAGTCAGCGCGGGCGCAAAGGGACTCATCTCTCCGCTCCGAGCGCGCGACGCTGTAGCGCTCTGGATGAAGAAAGCCACGTCTTGATTCACACACACACACACACACACACACACACACACACACACACACACACACACACACACACACACACACACACATACATACATCACTGTACACGCGCACGCGATTCTCTCCTGATTAATACGGTAAGTTCTGGGATACAGTAATATATTGTTTCATTCCAAAACGCATGATCTCAGGGCGTCTTGTTGGCGTTACGCAGCTACAGTCGTATGGATAGAATGTGTGTGTCGCTGTAAGAACAGAATTCACACATGAGAAGACAACTGACTGCATGAAATAGAGAATTGTTTGAATTATTTATATGTCTTGTGTGTGTAAAGTGACATTTTTGGGAATGTCGCTTTCCAGACTGAGACAGACAGATTGTGTCTGAGAGAGAGAAAGAGAGAGAGAGAGAGAGAGAGAAAGAGAGAGAGACTCCACCTGAACTCTGTGACATTTCTCTGTACACACACAACATTCAGATGAATATCTAAGTGTAAACCTATATGTTACTGGTTATAGCTCTGCTTACGGGTTTCCATACAGCCAGTAAAGTGTCTCGTCTTGTCTCATCTCGTCTCGTCTCATCTCGTCTCGTCTTGTCTGACAGTAAGATAGGTCTTGAAGGCTGGACAACAGAGCTCTCATGCTATAAGTGAAACAGACTGATTATTAGTAACAAGTGTTTAACATGATTATCGGGTATTGCAGTAATTCTTTTTGTGATGCCAGTGACGGGGTTTTGGGGGCGAGATGTGTTTCACTTTCAATCCAACTGGCCCGCAAAGTCCCGCTTCTGGTGCTCACCAATCCAGTACACACAAACTCTCTATTATTATGTAACTTTTAATATGTTGACAAATTAGAGATTATGTTGATCTCTTTTATTTATTTTTATTGCTTCAGCTAGTTCATAATCAGTAATCATCTCACCTTCCCTATGGAATCCTTCAAGGTTTGGCCTTGTGTCGTAGTGAATGTTTCATTTGTTCAGTGACTTGATATTGAAGATTGTGACATTAGGCTACAAATTGTTGCTGTTCTTGCTTTGATTTTTAGTTGTTCACACGTCATTTTACAGGGTGTTCCCAAAGTCTCCATACAAAAGGGAAATACACATTTTATAATAATTTACTTGATAATACTTGATTCATATTATATTATGAGAACCCCAGATATAAGCCCTCTTGATTTTTAGCTGTGGGGGCTGTGAAGACCGTGGTGTATGAGGAAAGATAAAGCACAGAGATCATTTAACACATTCAGAGTGCAGTTACACGCATAACACCAGATGTGTTAACGCAAGTACTGTAGGGAGAGACGACTCTGAATGCATTTACAGAGAACTAGCAATCCTGTAAACCATTTATTTGGTGAATGAATTAAATTAGCTAAAAAAAAGGATTAATTTCTCCAATGTATGGAGACATCTAGGATCTAAAATGTATTCAAATTTCTTTCTTTCTTTCTTTCTTTATTTATTTATTTATTTATTTATTTATTTATTCATTCATTCATTCATTCATTCATTCATTCATTCATTCATTCATTCCCAATTATTTCCCAATACGTCTTAAAAATCTTAATCCAAATTCATAATCAGAATATTTTTGCAAGTGCAAATGACTACTTATTAAGATCTCAGCCTGTGTGTTATTCTGTAATTAATTTCTTAATGCAAGATTGACAGTAACAAGTTTTACGAAAAGCTGAAGTCTTCAGTGTCAATAGATGAAATAATAGAATCACAGTAGGGAAAAAAGACCACAAAGCCAATATATCATTACTTTTTTGGTGTAGAAGCTTATAAATAATAATATAAAATTAAACAAATACAGTTCAGTAAGTACCTCACACTGTTGGGCCCCTGAGCAAGGCCCTTAGCAAGGCCTTTAATCCTCAATTGCTCAGTTGTTGTATAAAAATGAGATAATATAAGTCGCTTTGGATAAGGGCATCAGCCAAATGATGTAAATGTAAGTAAAAATCTCTGCATACTAAAGTGTAGGTCTAAGTAAATGTACTGTGTTTCCAAGTCTTCAACTTTAATCTGCTTCATGCAAACACAAAGCATATAAAACCTATTAGTGCATCATCGGATCATATATTGTCGGGTGTTTCACGTGTCACTACATGCGTCTTGCTGTATCTGTTACTCCACCATTATATTTTAAGATTTTAAAGCGTTATAAAAGTGATCCAATGTAATAAAGTTTTCAACAGGCCTCGTTCATGCTTTGTTATCTTACTGCATGATAAACATGTGGAATATTTTTATTTGAAATATTTTGCCTTTTATTTCTCTAGGCCAGAAAATAAATGCTGCTAAATTTAACGGTCTTAAATTACCTTAAATCATTCTACAGGTAGATTTGCAATCTTCAAACTTCAACACAAACATTTTTTCTTTTGGCAAAGCTAAATCTTTCCTGCTCAGGTTCCTAAACAATAAAATATGAGCCAAAGAAAATAAAGAATAATCCAAAGAAGAACATTATATAGCTGTAACACATTGGTGAATGAAAGGTTTTGGTGTAAATGTAATGCCGCAGGGAGAATGAGGGGCTTTTGGGGGCACTTGTGTTTCAGTTTCACCATCATAATGCCCCTAAAAATCCTTATTGCTCTTGCACTAATCTCCAGTATAACATATGGGTTTATCTTTAAGGTCAGCACTGAAATATAAGACGCTGAGGCACTGTAGTAAGTACTGTAGTCAGTATTATTATTATTATTATTATTATTATTATTATTATTATTATTATTATTATTATTATTATTATTATACCATATTCTTTAAAGCTACACATCCAATAAAGTTTAGAGATGACTTTATTGCTAAGATTGTGCTTCAGGCTCGCCGGAAGAATCGCTTGGAGCCATTACAGGAAATCTATGTTTGGTATGCTTGAGTTATGATGTATGGCATTCAAGGCAACAATGATTGAGGCTCTTGCTGATAGTTCAGTTCTGACACAGAGCACAGATGGAATATCAGACAAGCAAATCATCCAGTACTGTTCCTTAGAGGCAGAGCAGACGAGGAAAAGATTAGGGATCTTTAAAGAAGTTTAGCCTGAAATTGCTATATTGTCAACAGCATGATTTTAATTTAGTTGTTTTCGAAATCGCTCTGAAATCCAAGCAGAGTTGGTTGTTATAGCGACCGAACAATTTCCTTTGATCTTGTATAAAGAAAGTAAGAAAGAAAAGTCTGTTTAATCCCCAGTGTAACCTTGGATTGTGTAAATAATACAACCTCGGTTTTTCTCGTCTTTAATAGAATTTTTTATGTTTAAAGAAGTAATTCTAGTGAAAAATTTTAAATCTGTCCCTGATGCATGTAACTTATCACATCCAAAGAGCTCATGTTTAATAATGTATGTATAATATATTTACATTTACAAGTGCACAGCTGTTTGGTTGCTGCTTAAAGTCTATTAAGTTAGAATTATTAAGATACGCTGGGTAACTTAACCTCCGGAAAAGAAAAAAACGAAGGCATATATTCAGGTGATGTTCATTTTTTTTGTGCCATAAACGAAAAGGTATCTTATGAAGAATTTGTATCACATATTAATTCTGCATATTGATTCTACCGTTGTCTCAGAGCCAGAACAAATGGACTGAAAAATAGCTTCTTTCCCGTGGCTGTTTCTGCACTGAACATCTGATATGGTGTTAACGATCACCACTGTACTGTCACTTTTCTTCTGTGTTTTGCACTATTTTGCACCACTTTAAAATCATGCATCCTTGCACCACCCAAAAACTTCCAGTACACTTCTGTATGTCCATCCATATTTATTCTGTCTAGTCTGTGTATATATAGATGTATATATTCATAATGACATTCATACCACTCCATACTGTATCATACTTATATAATAACCACACTATATTTACCCTTATTCAGTTACATGTACATATTACTACACCTTCTGTATAACCTCATACCCTTATTTATTACACTGCCACTTGTAAATAAGCCATCTATGCACTTCTGCTTAGATGCTAACTGCATTTCATTGGCTCTGTACATGTACCTTGCACAATGACAATAAAGCTGAATCTAATCTAATCTAATCTAATCTAATTGAATTCTTAGTAAATTGTTATACGTTTTTAAACAAGGATTTGTCTGTGGGACTTTCAGAAGAGGAGGAATTCAGGACATTTAAGGTTAAGGAATGAAGGAGTGATGTGGAGTGAACATACTTCTTATAACCGTACTATAAGTCAACAGAAAGAAGGAGCATATTGTGTTCACACAAAACCCTTTTTATTTTTTCTCATCCAGATTTATTTTAGTACGTTTGTTGTGTTGGCTCGTGTCCCCGGGTTAGTCGCTTACAGCTTGGGTGTATTGCTGTGACGATTTAACTGTAATGCCTTCTGGGAGCTGCTTCTGATAAAGTCGATTACATTTTAATACATCCTCTTTAATTTTATGTTTCAGCTCATGAAGTTTAGATCGAAGAATATAGAGAGAAGGTTTTAACTAAGGGTGATGTGCATGCGGGGAACAGATGAAGGGATTCCAGGCACTGGAAATTCACAGCTCCATGCAAAACGGAGAGACACTTGACAGAATTCTCAGGTCATTTACACTTCTCGTGCATAATTATGTGCTGTTGCCCACAGCCATAACTGTCAAAAAGGACAGAATGATTAGGCAAATTTTAGCCATTTACAATAAATTAGAAAAGTAACACGAGCTATTACGTGACGTGGGAAGAAGTCAGACACAACTTGGTAATCCAGAGCAATTGAGCTAAATTATTTATTTTCTAGGTAAAAAAAAATCTGGTGTAGCCTGTGAAGAACACCTAGTTTTGTTTTGTTTGATTTATGAAATGATTTATTCTTCAATTGCTGAAAAATACTCTCAAATGAAATGCTTTTAATTCAAGCATTGAAATGATGCAAGGAATTCTAAAAACAAAATCACAAGGTTAAGAGAATCTAAAACTAGGAGGGGGAGAGGATATAAAATAAAATGGGACCTGATATAATATCAAAAGAGATGTGGTAGACTAGTGGTTAAGGTGTTGGACTACTGACTGGAAGGTCATGAGTTCAAATCCCAGGTCCACCAAGCTGGGCCCCTGAGCAAGGCCCTTAATCCTCAATTGCTCAGTTGTATAAATTGTAAGTCACACTGGATTAAGGGTGTCTGCTAAATGCTGTAAATGTAAATTTTTTTGGAAAAATATTCCTTAACACTACATGTTGCAATGTATAATAATCAGCTAGATATCCTGAATGACAATTAAAAAAATAAATAAAAATTATGTAATTGGAGGAATGTTTTTTGCTGGAATGGTTTGGTTCGACTTGTTTGTTTATAGGAAAGGGTAGCTACAGATGTTCTGATACTTATGACCTTTATGTTACAGGTTAAATTTCTGTCCAGGAGGGCTCACAAAATAGCTTTTATATTATAGAGGTTTAGTGGGAGATTTTGGACTGATGTGTTTACTCTCAACTCTTCAGCGTCAGCCTTATCAATGCAGACCAATTAAAGAAATATATTTTTGAGGAAAGGTGCTCTGTCTCTCCAATAAATTTCCAGAGACTTGAAGAATCTATAGCAAGACATGTTGAAGCTGTTCTGTTGGACTTGCAACAGAATGGATCTCATTAAATCTCAATTTCCTTGTGTGCATGCACCAATCAAGATCTTCTAGCTAAGTCGCTGTGATATCTGCCACAGTTCATGCAATAAATACCTCCAATGTTTATTTTTCTTTCTCACCAGTATGCATGTTGGACTACCTGTACACAGTATGCAGTTTTCTCTTAGCAATGTCCTGTCCTTTAAAGCTTTGTGTAATTCTTTCTACTTTGGTGATAGTATTATGGACATTTTTCATTGAATGCTACAGAGCTCTATAGCATCTTTTAGCTTGAAGTCTTTTTCTCTTTGTTAGCATGACTATGCATTACTCTCCAATAGTACCGCTGGGCCAGGATTTGGGCCAACTGTCTGAACATGGATCATTAAGTACACCTGGTGTGGTGTAAGCCATGTGGAACCTGAATTCCTTCACGGTGTCCTTGCCATTTAATTGGTTTCAAAATCTCAAAGCCAAAATGACCAAATAGACTGTTCACATGGCACCTTTAGGACACCAACCCCTGACTTCATGACTTTCAATACCTGCAAGAGGAAACCCACTTGTCTACTCCATAAAGGACTTCCTAGATAACATTCTCTCACCGCTAAATAATGTGGCATGGCATGCCTCTGTGGGTTATGGACTGGGGAACTGTACAGGTCGATGATTTGCATTACTTATTCTCTTGGTGCTTCAACGGTATGGTGGGCCCAAGGTGGTAGCCTAAATATAGTATACATTTACAGCGTGTGGCAGACACCGTTACCCAGAACAACTTACATTTTTATCTACAACTGACAGTTAAGGACCTTGCTCAGGGGACCTGGGATTTGAACTCACAACCTTCTGATCACAAGTGCAGTGCACCTTTTAACCAGTGCTCTATCAGCACATAAAGCCAGACAGCCTTCTAGCGGAGGATTCCCTCAACCACCACATGTTGCTTCACTGCATTTGCTGATTTGACAAGTTGTCCAAACACCTAGGTGCCTATCTTTCTGCACATGCCACCTGTGTATGAAGTCTGGTCCCTTGGGATAAATTTTCATCGTGTGACATTGAGTGGAAGTGACATTGGTCCTGCGAATGGTGTTCAGATCTGAAATATTACCCAACGATGCTGGGAAATGATGCGTACTTTCCATCAGCAGCATTCCTCCATCAAGATAAAAGACATAAGGTGTCCAGCTACATTGCCTTGACATGCCCAGCTCTTACAGTGCCCCTTTAGATGTATGTAGAGGTATGGAGCTTCAGGAACTCTGGTGTGCCGCTAATTGGGTGTGACCATGCACTTTCTTCAAATTTCACAAGGTTAAATTTCCTCATAGTGACAAGAGAATGTCGGTCAACTTTGAACAAGACATGGGAATTTCAGAAAAAAGTATTGCCTAATCTATTCATGGCAACAGTGAAAAGTATAAACAGAGAAATGACTGGTGATGTGATTAACTACTGACAAAATAAACAAATTCAATTAAGAGATTAAAATCTTAAGCAAAAGAAAATTTTATTCCAAGGAAACAAAGCAAAGTAATTCCTTGGAAACACCCACCAACATAGTCAATGCACATCTTTTCAACACAATACCCACTTTTATTCTCCTCATTTTCTACCATTATTTTCTACCCCCTAGGTACTTTTCAAACGTATTGTATAAGGGTGGGGCAGCCTATTTTTTTTATTTATTATTTTTGAGATAAACATGTGATGGGTTTGATGGGTTCATGGGCTACTTCTTGGCCTTTGCTCTGTATGGAAATTACCTAAAATATTTGAACATCATCAGGGTTTCCCGCAGAAAATTTGTTAGTTAAGGCGTTAGGGTTTGGCGAGTGGGCGGGGCTAGGGGCGGGGCGGGGCTTCTTTGTGAGATAGACCACAGACTGTACTACATTTAACAATTATTTATTTAACACTAAATATAAAATGTAAATAACATATAATAAATAAGAAGTGCAAAACAACATTCAAAATTTTGCGGACATGCGTTTTATCAACTGGCTAGTTATCCTCCAGACAGTGACGGACCACGTCTTTCTCTCGTTTCGGCCATGTGGCGCGTGTGCCTGCTCGCCGTGTGAAGCGCGTCTGTGCTATTCCCCGAGATGCACTTGACGGCCTCTTGTGCAGCGGAATTTTTTTTTTTGGACGACCTAGTTAAGGCGGTAGGGTTTCCCAGCTTAGGCGGGAAACCCTGATCATACTTTTGAGGTTATCCAGTTTATTCAGTATAATCACTTGTACTTCAGACATATATGCTGATATGTTTTATTACTCTTCATTTTACTATTGAATGGTAAGAAATGACCAAACTGCTTCACACCAGTTTTTCACTTATAGATACTTTAAGTCTTGTGGCTTTATGTACAGTTTGCAAGATGTGGCAAGGACCATCTCGGTTCATACAAGCAACAGAGAAATAAAATGTCTTTGTTTCACAGCACTGAATGATTTAAAAACACTGGGTTAAAAATACAGCACCATGTGAGCAATGAAATGGATACTCCATGATACACTGACAAGGATGGTCCAGTGTCTTTTTGGCTTAAGTTGGCTTAAGAGAAATGTTTTCACAAAGCTGTACTGCATTTGTTGAACAGACATGCAGCAATTCAAAAGTGAGCATGTTTTGAGGATACAGAACATCGACTAGTAAGCAGCTACAAACCCATGACTAATAAACAAAATTGTCTGAACGACATTTTCTTTTCTACATTTCCAAGGAAACAAGGAAGGGTTAAAAATAACACTAGCTACTCATGTCATAGCTGTCAAGGTGGATATTCATTTGAAATCTGTGCCAACTCTGTGAAAAGTTATACGAGATGATTGCTGTATGATGGCAGGAGTCACTGCAAATACTGCATCATGCATCAATACAAGTATTTCTGGTAGGTCTGAGTATGTGTCTGTCTGCACACAAGGACATATGCAGATATTACACACTGCAGTTTACTGTTAATAATTATGAGATATCTAGATCCACTGTAAGAATCCTCATGTAGATAATGAAGCTGAGGAACTTCAGATATCCACAAATGTAACTAATGAGATTATAATGTTCAGTAGTTCAGGTTTACTTCCTAAAACGGAAAATAACGATGTTTAATAGGCCAAAGAATGACCTACATTTTGGCCCAGTTCACCATCATTATAGCCCAGTAAGAGATCTGAACTGGGTTGTCCAAATCCTAACGTTTTGAAATAGATCAAAAACTTTATAAAGGGAGTGTCAAGTCATTCACGAATGCTGTATGGTTTAGATAATGTTGCTACAATGCTCATTCTCATAATCATGAAAAAAATCATTTTTAGGCTAAAACTAATGTTAGTGTTTTAATGAAGTAAACAACTTCAGAAACGGAGCATCCATAATATAGGATGGCATCACAGATCAGCATCTGATAGCAAATGTCCTGGGTTCGAGCTTGAGATTAAGTTTCTGTTTCTGCGCATGTTTCTCCCTTGTTACCTGGTGTTTCCTTCAAGTTCTCTGGTTTCCACCCATTTCCCAAAAAACATGACAGTAGGTGGATTGGAAAATATATATTTACCTTAGGTGTGTGTGTGTGTGTGTGTGTGTGTGTGTGTGTGTGTGTGTGTGTGTGTGTGTGTGTGTGTGTGTGTTGGTGAACTGTGATCTCTTTGACTTTCTTCCAGTGTATATTCCCATTCTCATGCCTGGCGTTCCTGGGATAGGCTCCGTGTCCATGAGACACTGACCAGGATAAAGCATTTACTCTGAGTGAGTGAGTCAGTGAGTGAGTCCGTGAGTCTGTGAGTGAGTGAGTCCGTGAGTCCGTGAGTCCGTGAGTCTGTGAGTCCATGAGTCCATGAGTCAGTGAGTCCATGAGTCAGTGAGTCCATGAGTCAGTGAGTCCATGAGTCAGTGAGTCCATGAGTCAGTGAGTCCATGAGTCAGTGAGTGAGTCAGTGAGTGAGTCCGTGAGTGAGTCCGTGAGTGACTGAGATCATGAATGAGCTAATGAGGGACTGAATGAGATTGTGAGTGAATGAATGAGTGAGACAGTGAGTAACTAAATGCGTCAGTGAGTCAGTGATTGAGTAAATGAGATTAAATGAGCGAGTCAGTCAGTGAGTCAGTGTGTATGAGTGAGTGAGTGAGAAAATATCATTGCAGTATTTTTGCTTTTTACTCTTAATACTTGTATAAAAAGCCAAACTGAAACTTTAATCCAAGTACTTGAACTAGAGTAACTGTTTTAAAACTTGTAGTGATGGTAAATATGTCTACACTGGGAACCTTACTGAAATGAACATCTCGTGCCAACAGTGAGCTAAATAATAAATAATTATTTCCCATAAAAAAATACCAAGCCCATCCCTTAACTAAACAATACACAATAGTCTGAACAGTCTGTATTAAACATAGCTGCTTTTCTTGTTATAATCTGCACCAAGAATAGATGGATAAGATGGAGAGGTTTTTTCTCAGATATATTTCTTCAATATCCCTCAGGTCAGGCTGGACTTAGTGAGAAGTTCAGATGGGAAAGTCATTACTGACACCTCACACAGCCAAGAGGTGCCTGCCAAACTGAACTGACTCCAGATAACACAGCGGTGCAGAGGCGAAATCTTTTATTATGACTTATTACTATTCCTGTATGTCTTTGTATGTATCATATTTTTTCTGTCTCTGGGACACAAGATAGAATGTGAAATTATTCATATTTACTCACATCAGAAATAGTGAGTCCTGACCTGTAATACATACAGAATGGGTGATGCTGGAGGGATATCTGTTTCAAACTGGCCTGTACATACACAACACAACAGCTTTTTCACTGTTACGAACACCGTGCCACACATCGGAGTGATGGACTTGTTAAGGCAAGTCGAGCATTCACACCCTGACCTTCGAGAGTGCCATTTTACTGTTTAATAATATGAGCTGGACAGTCTCAATGAGAGAGAGAGAGATAGAGAGTGAGAGAGATAGAGAGGGGGGGGCGGGTGTGTGTGTGTTTTGATAGAGAGAGAGAGCGAGAGAGAGCTTGATGTTAAACCTTATTGTGCTTATAAGGTGTATGTATATTCTTCAGGAGTGTTATATATTATCTGTCTGTCTGTCTGGGTGTATACACCTGAGAAATCAGTCCAGATTGGTGCTCATTATATGTCTTCTGTGATGAAATCAGGACTGAATTTATCGCACGGATGCCACAGAGTATTATTTGTGTCAAACAACAACAACAACAAAAAAAAACGTACCCATATTCAGAGACCTGATTCTTTTCTTCCTCTCTATGATTCTGTGACATTGGGATGTTGCAAGAGACAGAGAGAGCCTGTAGGCCAGGGCATGCTGAAAAACCTTGCATGACAAGTTACCCTCGTGCAACTCAAGAGGGATATGTTTACCCTTTACCCCTGCCTCTATGGTTATATTTAGAGTTCAACATGAGGGAAAGTGTAAACCTACTTCCACTGCTATCTGACACAAGTCACAGGTGGACCACACTAATGTGACCAATCCTGTGCCTCCCCTACAGGCTTGGCATGCTCTCTTTAGAGCGTACTCTTTATTAAATACCGCTTTTTTTATTGACCAGCAAGATTCTGAGCCACTACAGTGTTACAAAAAGCAACTTGTTCTGAATTTAACACACAGTATACTCTGGTCTAACGGCAAGGTTTTCGCTTTACTTTCTCTGAAGCATCCTACAGGAGTCGTTCCCTAAATAATACGACTACTTTTCACCTCATTTACAACTTCATAAAGTCACATGTGGTATGGCTACCATATTTTCTAGTAGACTAGATGATAGCAGTCTTTCTTGTGATTGCCAAATCCTGGAGTCTAAGCCACCTGATGATTCAGCACAAAGCCACAGGGTGCTTTTCAGCCTGCTCACACATGCAGGCCTGTGAGTAAGAGCACAATGAAGTGCCATACTGACAATCTGGCAATAATAGACTTTAATAGACCTTCCCAGTAATCGCAGAGCTTCGAACAGCAGTTCATAGTGTGCATAGAGTTTTGTGTCAATTTCTACCACAGAAGTCCTGTTTTCAGTACTTTAACATAACATAGCAGTTGGATACTGATACATTTTTATGTGACATCTCTAACTGTAAGGTGATCCAGGCACCGAGCACCTTAATCGCCAAAAAGATATAAAGAAGATAAGAAATGATCATAAAATGTAACCTATATTTCCGCTTTCATTATTTATACATCAATTCTGAATGTTTAATCGTTTGTCAAATGCCTTTTCGGTTTTATTTTTATTTTTATTATTTTCTTCAAACATGTAAGAAACTGCTTGTGTGACTTTTTATAACTCCCACCAGCTGCCGTGTCACCGTAGGAGTCGAGTCACCTATTTCAACCGATTTCTTGCACGACATAATCACTGAAAAGTTTATTACTAACAGTTGCATATAAAAGACTGATCAGAAATATTTTCATAGATAATTAACAAGACGATACAATACAATACATCTGTGCTATATCCAGTGTGGATGGATGATTGGACAGACCTGAAGGTGCTTGAGAACAACACCCAGCTGAGATTCTTCACTTTTTTTCAGAGAATCTTAAGCTACATTCATATATTTTTATCACTGTAGTCTCTGTAGTATCGTCATCAGTAAGTGGTTCCTACTCTACTGCTGGTTGCTGAAGTAATGTCATTTCTCAGAGGGTGAAAAAAATAGAATTCTATAGCAGAGGTTTGTGGAAGTGGTGGCTTACGTGGTAAAGGCTATGGGTTGTTGATTGGAGGATGAAGGTTTAAGTCCCAGCACTGCTAAACTGCCACTGTTGGGCCCTTGATCAATGCCCTTAACCCTCTCTGCTCCGGTGATGCTGTATCACAGCTGACCCTGTGCTTTGACCCACAACCTCCAAACTTGGGATATATGAAGAAAGATTTTCTCTGTGCTGTTAGGGGGCATGGTGGCTTAGTGGTTAACACGTTCGTCTCACACCTTCAGGGTTGTGTGGAGTTTGCATGTTCTCTCCGTGCCTCGGGGGTTTCCTCCGGGTACTCCGGTTTCCTAACCCGGTCCAAAGACATGCATGGTAGGTTGATTGGCATCTCTGGAAAATTGTCCGTAGTGTGTGAGTGAATGAGAGTGTGTGTGCCCTGTGATGGGTTGGCACTCCGTCCAGGGTGTATCCTGCCTCGATGCCCGATGACGCCTGAGATAGACACAGGCTACCCGTGACCCGAGTAGTTCGGATAAGCGGTAGAAAATGAATGAATGAATGTAATGTATTAATATACTGTATGTGACAAAGGCTTCTATTCTAACCGTGTATGCAAACATAATGTCTTCACTCCCATCGGTGCATGAGTCACTCCATATTTGCATAAAGTTCAACTTTTCTCAGCTGTCAGTGGAAATTCCACCAGATGTAAGCAGCTCACATTGAATATGAAAATGAATAATCTCTGGTCGCGTTGTCGCTACGAGTCGTTGTATCTGTGAAAGTAGCATCGCACCGTTCTTAAAGAGAAACACCTAAATAAATTAAAGGTACTGATACTTCACATGCATCACTGATGTAAACACTGAGCACAGTAAAGGACACCAGCGATACCATTTTTTCCTTGTTCTCTCTCACCGAATACACAAGCTGAAGAAGTTTTAAATAATGCTCACTAGCAATTCTGAACAAGAATGTCGCACTTCTGTTTTATCTGGTATTGGGATCACCCGTAATCAAGCCATTAGTCTGTACTCTTTGTCATTGTGGTTGTCTTTTTGGGTGGTAGAAGTATAGCGAAGTATAGTGACACTTTCAACTCTCATGAGACCGAGGTGCAGAAAGAAAGAGAGAGAGAGGTAAAACAGCACTGACGCATGCTTGTACTATGAAAACCAACACAGCTTAGCTTTTAACCAGAACCACATGCAAGCGCTGCCATGGCCAAACCAAATGAATGAACGTTTGTTCTGAACAAAACCAAGATGTGTAACAGCAAGTTGATATTCGCTAGCAAATGTCGCTGCCGTTTTTCTCATACAGCGCATTTACACATAAGAGCTCTGCAGGTTGTAATGGAATCTCAGAGAGACTATTCCCCAGTCATATTCTTAAAAAAATCCTCTCATGGCTGTCTACATTAAAGCTTTTATTAAATAGAGATTGGAAAGGTAGGTGGGGCAAACAGGTATACAGTGTTTTATCCCACTAGACAGAGTGTTAGTGACTCTGTGGAAACTTTGTATGCAAAGATCGAAGGGTTTCAAAGAGAAAAATCAAGAGTTTTTTTTTTTTTTTAATATTTCTTCGATATATATAGAAACGATCAAGAAATACTGTGAGATTTTTCATCACTCTGGTTTGAAACAGGTGAGACAGGTTAAGACATGAGTCATAGCCCAGGAGAAAACCTATCTGACACTATTCCCAGCCTTAACATGTTTAGACCTCGTCCACAGAGTAGATTCAGATTTATTTGATCCATGTTTATGTCCATGATGATCATCTGGTTCAGCTCGAAGATATTGATAAGCACTTCTATTCATTCATTCATTTATTCTTCAAGTTAACAGAAAAAACTCTCACCACCTACTGTAACATTAGCCAAAATGGAATACATGGACGTGTGAAATGGGAGAACAGAAACAGGAGTGTTTAAGGCGCACAAAATGGAAGGCCTGTTCCTAGAATAACTTAATGTCAGTCATGAGTCCGCAGGTGTGGTGACACAGCACCATGTACAGCCAGGAAACGCTCAGCTCCACAGGGCACACTCCTTGGCACCGAGAGACGGTCTTTCCTGGCGCGTGCGGCAGGTAAAAAAACAGCCGATACGCTTTCCAGAGGCACCGTGAGATCTCTAAAGAAGGAAGAGCCACAGCAAACTGGGATCAGATTGCACCAATTAAATCATGACTAGCTGTGTTCATGTGCAGTCATAATTCTGTTACAGAGTGCTACCATTAAGGCACAAAAATACCCCGAAGCATACAACTTTATTGTCTTATCTCTTTTTCAGATCCTCTTAAATTCCTTTCTTTTTCTTTATCCACGATATATCTTCCTCTCTTAAATCCTAAGGCGTTCATGTGCCAAACAATAAACTATGGGAGTAATTATGTGTTCTGCTGTTGTGAGGCTAAATTCCTAGGAGGGTTTACACATGGGTTCAAAATTACACAGTTGGCTACTTACTTACTGCCTACTTATACAGCAATTATATCCCACCCCTCCCTTTTACCCGTCTATATTAAGCAACTTTTTGTGGTGTTTTAATGCCCAACCTAAACATGATGAAATATTAAGCCAAACATTTAAGCATGATAAGATAAGAGTCACACAACTGTGATGTAACACTGAATCTCCTTAATATATTATAAATTATATATCCGTGGGGGGAAATGAACAAACTGGAGAAACTTCCTTGAGGTTTGAGTATTGTAAGGTCTGTGTGATGGATTATTTGAGATCTACACATCGTCTACCTTTATAAAACCATGATTTTTGGATAATTAACATCGGTTACGTGTTCCCTAATGTGTCATGTGTTTTGCTTTAGCCTACTGAGTTTTTCTGGATGTAATATGTGAATGTATTGCTTAATAAACATAAAACGAATAAACCTGCTTCATGTGAATGTATTTTCATTTAAACTCTTACATTTTTGAATGAATGATGTGATCATTAAGATGTAACATATTTTTGACATTATATTTTTTTCCATATGTCATGAATCCTCCGTATCATTTATGATTTAATGTGACCCAGAATATTGTACGGAATGATTTTACTTATCACGCCGTCTTTCTTTTTCAACAGAATGATCCGATATTCATGTTTGAATTATTACTTTGTCGAAACGATTTTATCTTTCCTTTCTAATCTTTAAAAAATAAGCATGCTAGAGACTAAGTCAGGTAATATCATACACAAGGAGTTAAATTAAGTCTAATAAGAAACGCCACAAGCGATTTCCAGATGCTCTCAAGGGAAGTAAACAAGCAAACACGCAGCCGTAAAATTAAGGGCTTCTTCTGTCCTGCTGCCATGTGACCGCAGTGGCATATGACCACCATAACTTTCCCTGCTCATTATCTGCTGATGGTAGTGCATAATTGAGTCAGTGTTGTTGCAGTTTGGCATGTCCGTTACCTCGGCTTGAGAAGTCTCTGGCCTGGAAACATACCGTGAGGCACTTCACATGATAGTCTCATGCACAGAAGAGAGAAGCTGGGATACAAAGCCCAATACTATATGTGAAAAAAGCTTTTCTTACAAAACCTTTTTTTTTTAATCAGTCAGTCAGCAACCTTAACCACAAAATTATTACATTACACCTTCTAGGCTTGGCCATGTAATTAGAAGACAAATGTTGCTTGGCTATTCCTGGTTGCATTTCGGCGGTGGTACAGAGCGAAAGGCCGTGACAAAGAGGTCAGTGCGAGGCCACAGCGAGGACGGATACACACCCAGTGTACGGAGGGGGATTTGTGGGTTTGTCATGAGATATAAGATCGAGCTTGATCTACAACCTCGGAAAGACGCAAGAGATAACCTTCACAACAAAAAGTCCACAATAGACTCTGTACCCCTAACCAGATAATCTTCAGTAAAATATCAGCTATAATGTTTTTTTTATTTAACATCGCCTTGGAAATAGCCTTAGACAAAAAGAGGAAGTGTTCAGACAGATTCATATTATTATTTCTCAATTATATTAAACAGGATCATAAACTGCATATAATGTCACATATGATCATAATAATTAGATTAGATTAGATTAGATTCAACTTTATTGTCATTACACATGTACAAGTACAAGGCAACGAAATGCAGTTTAGGTCTAACCAGAGTGCAATAGCAGCAAGTGCAGGATAAACAGTTTGTACAAGATTTAAATGAGTTAGATAAAGTGTTAATATAGAAGTAATTTACAGATGTGTGTGTACTATGAACATAATATACAGATGGCTATAATTATAACTGAAATTTACAGAAGGCTGTAACAAAATATATGGCTATTACTATAAACAGTAATTTACAGATGTGTATGTACTATGAATATAATTATACAGATGAATATATATGTACTATGAATATAATATACAAATGAATATATATGTACTATGAATATAATATACAGATGAATATATATGTACTATGAATATAATATACAGATGAATATATATGTACTATGAATATAATATACAGGTGAATATATATGTACTATGAATATAATATACAGGTGAATATATATGTACTATGAATATAATATACAGATGGCTATTAGTTTAAACTGAAATTTACAGAATGGTAAATTAAGTGCAATAGAAAGTATTATAGTAGTTTTCCATTATTCGTTTCCATTACAACAACTTCTACCAGCATGGATTCCAAGCTGGTTTATACTGGTTAGTACTGGTAAAGCTGGTCTTAATGCAATTAACATAATATATTTCTGGTTGCTTTGTGCTGGTCTAAGCTGGATTGTATAATAGAAAAGTGAGCATTAACACCACCTACTGGTTAGCCATGTGTCTCTGTGGACTGTCTCTGTGATTAAGATACAATCAGAGCGGTTAGGTGGTGTTTCAAAGCTTAATAGTCATAATAATAGTGATATAGTTTAGTTACAGAGGAAATGAAACGTTTATTTTAAAAAAAGAAAATAAAATAAAAAAGAATGTGTAGAGGTGTTTTTGAACACTAGGGGGAGCCACAGTTTCTTTGTTTTCTTGCAAGGCACGTGGCCACATACGCGTAAACATTCCCAGCATTCCCTGGATGTTAACACGTGGATTATGTTTAGCGTGTGCTGTACACCACTCCGACTATGGTCACGTTTATCATCCATAACTGGTCGGACATCCATAACCGGTCATTTTTCATGTTAGGCATTGCTCACAGACTGGGAATGAAGACTAAATGCGCTTCTTATTCCTGCCAAGAATTACATCCCATAAAGAAAATGTATGATATAAACTTTTAGTAATCCAGTGGATGCAGTCTAGATGTCTTTGTGTCTAGATGTCTGCCAGCTGCACTGTCTGAATACTGAATACTGAATAAAATCAAAATAATGAATAGAATCGAATACAATATAAAACAATGGATTGCAGATTATTGCTTCTGTATCTTGGACACTGGTAAATATTCTAGTACTGCAGTCACACTGTAAATGCTGAATGTTGGTTGGTTCACGTGTAATTTATAAACTATTGGTAAGCTTTTTTAATTAATTAATTGAAATAGATATAGATATAGAATCGCTTAAATATGGGTGGATTTTGCATGCGCTCCACCATTCTTCAGGGTTTTTCTCCAGGTACGATGGTGTGTGTGTGTGTGTGTGTGTGTGTGTGTGTGTGTGTGTGTGTGTGTGTGTGTGTGTGTGTGTGTGTGTGTGAGAGAGAGAGAGAGAGAGAGAGAGAGAGAGAGAGAGAGAGAGAGAGAGATTGTGTGTGTGTGTGTGTGTGTGTGTGTGTGTGTGTGTGTGTGTGTGTGAGAGAGAGAGAGAGAGAGAGAGAGAGAGAGAGAGAGATTGTGTGTGTGTGTGTGTGTGTGTGTGTGTATGAGAGAGAGAAAGTGTGTGTGTGTGTGTGTGTGTGTGTGTGTGTGTGTGTGTGTGTGTGTGTGTGTGTGTGTGAGAGAGAGAGAGAGAGAGAGAGAGAGAGAGAGAGAGAGTGTGTGTGTGTGTGTGTGTGTGTGTGTGTGAGAGAGAGAGAGAGAGAGAGAGAGTGTGTGTGTGTGTGTGTGTGTGAGAGAGAGAGAGAGAGAGAGAGAGAGAGAGGGCTCATATTTGTTAAGATTATAAACTCCTAATTTAGCTTAAACATATCTAACTAGGAATCTTATCTTGAGTGATTTTGGACCTCAGATCTCAGAGCAGCTCTAAACAAGGAAAATACAACAACGTTTATCTTAGAGAAGAGGCGGGGCTTAACCCTGTTACTAGGTGACACATTATTTTGAAGACTGTGATTGGTTGTTCAATAAAAAAAGAGCTGGTCTATTATAAACTTTAATTTCGTCTCTATGTTAAGATATTTCAGTCTATATTGTGTAGAGATTATATCTGTGACCGATCATATTAGAGATGTTTATCACATGTAATAAATGTAATGTAAACATTTCAGACACAGAGCCGAAATGTCATAGAGACAAATTATAATATCTCTAAATGCAAAAGCAGATATGTATATTAAATATTATAATATAATAGTATATACTAGTATATTATATATACATAAGAATAATCCCTACATGATCTAATCTGTATCACCTTATTAACTCACTATTATTATTAAATATTGTATACAACACATTTTTCCTCTGCTAAAGAAACGCCTCCTCACTACTCCTAACAATTTTAAGCCTTTTTAAGGGTTAATATTATCTATCTATCTATCTATCTATCTATCTATCTATCTATCTATCTATCTATCTATCTATCTATCTATCTATCTATCTATCTATCTATCTATCTAATCTTGTAGAGGGATTTAAACTCAAAGACAGACTGTCTCTGACGCCCTCTAGTGGCTGACTGCAGCGCATTTTTTTTAACCCGCCCATTCACACGTAGGTAAACGGAAAAGGACCCAAACTTCCACTATAAAATGTTCACATCTCCACCAAATATTTAAATTTGAGAATAGTGTTGTCATTTTTTCACATTCATCTGATCTTCACGTCTCATCCATTTTTTTTGTCTTGCGCTGAACTATTTTATTGGAGTTATGTGAAGACGGTGAACAGGACGAGTGTCATGAACTTTCCAACACACCTAAATTTCCTAACAGTTCTGTAATAAAGCAGATGATTATTTTCTGATATGTTGCTCATTTTGATGTCTATTCTAGCTTATTATATTGATATTGTAACTAGTGAGTGATGACAAACCAAGAAAGCTAAAACTAGCTAAGGTTTGCTAGTCACTTGTTTTTAAATGAACTACAGAACAAGTAAAGCATAAAAAACACTTCTACATAAACAACAAATGATGCAATGAAACAGTATAAAACAATTTTGACATGTTTTAATTTTAACCTGATAATTTTAGAATCGATTACAAACTGCTGCTACTCATGTACAAGGCTCTTAATGGTTTAGCTCACATGTACATAACTATTCTTCTAACACGTACAATCCTTCACGCTCCCTGAGATCACAAAACTCAGGACTTCTGGTAGTTCCCAGAATATCAAAATCTACTAAAGGTGGTAGAGCGTTTTCTTATTTATCTCCCAAACTCTGGAATAGTCTTCCTGATAGTGTTCGGGGCTTAGACACACTTTCCCAGTTTAAATGTAGATTAAAATCTCATCTCTTTAGTCAGGCGTACACATAATACATCCCATAATATTGTGCACTATTACATCTGACCAAATGCACATTATCATCTTGCTAATGTGCTTGCTAATATTATGAACAGCATCTATGTTAATTCCTCTCCACTGCTTCTCTCTTTCTACTCATCTCGAGTCATCCAGACATTGTACCAGCTCAGATCATCTTCCGTGCGAAGTATAATTTGGACCCCCACTGAGACGAGGCCGACACTGTGAGGATCCTGAGACATCTAGAGATCTACCAGCTCCAGTCAGACTCTGTGATACTAAAGAGGAGATGTGAACTCCATGTGGTCTTCTTCATCAATGCATTTATCAGACTGTATATTTATAATCACACCCCCCAGTGTCACCCAGATGAGGATGAGGTTCCCTTTTGAGTCTGGTTCCTCTCAAGGTTTCTTCCTTTACCATATAAGGAAGTTTTTCCTCACCACAGTCACCTCAGTCTTGCTCATTGGGGATAAATACAAACACATTGTGAACTAAATATATATATTAATCTTTATATTATTCTTTATATTAACCTTTTGTCCTATGTTCTGATTATGTAAAGCTGCTTTGAGACAATTGTAAAAAGCGCTATACAAATAAACTTGAATTGAATTGAATTGAAATAATAATAAATCAATTTACCAAAACTTTTATTTTTTTCATTTGATAGCAAACATAGAATAAATACACAAAATTAGTATATATTGCATGTAGGATATAAACAGCCACACAAAAAGTCTGGCCAATAGGCATATTTCCTGTTGTATGGGGCTTTTCTTAAGCACCTGCCTGCTTCTCTGTCACATCGGCAGAGGATTTTCTCACATCTGTCTTTGAGGGAATCTGGAATGAAGCCACAGAAAAACACATCAGCAACTGTTTCTTTTTTTTTTTTTAAAAAAGGTACTCTTAGGAAGACTATACCAGAATGAAGGAGTCTTTTTTTAATATTTGTCAAGCAAGTCTTAAGTCTCAAATTTGTGACTTAAGTCTGACTCGAGTCAAGTCGAGTCCCCCATCTCTGAGTCATTTAACTCAAGTCCGAGCCAAGTCTCGTCATGAATGTCAAGTCAAAGTCAAGTCGAGTCTTTTTTTAATATTTGTCAAGCAAGCCTCAAGTCTCAAATTTGCGACTTAAGTCTGACTCAAGCCAAGTCATATGACTCGATTCCCCCATCTCTGATCAGTAGTGTACTTAAGAGTCTTTATTGAACTGCCTGTACTACAGTTTTATTAAACGTATGTGCCATTAGATAAGACTTTTTTTAATATTTGTTAAGCAAGTCTCAAGTCTCAAATTTGCGACTTAAGTCTGACTCGAGTCAAGTCGAGTCCCCTGTCTCTGAGTCATTTAACTCAAGTCCGAGTCGAGTCTCAAGTCATGAATGTCAAGTCAAAGCCGAGTCTTTTTTAATATTTGTCAAGCAAGCCTCAAGTCTCAAATTTGCGACTTAAGTCTGACTTGAGTCAAGTCATATGACTCGAGTCCCCCATCTCTGCATTAAACACCAGAATGAAGAAATGTCTGATCTCTGTAACTTTAAAGTTGGTGTCAGATGGGCCGGTTTGAGTATTTAAAGAAACTCCTGTAAATACTTCATTATTCGATCATGTCACACACAGAATTAAACAGAGTTTACACAGGATGGTACAAGAAGGCTGGAACAGAGAATGACCTGATTGATCTGAGCTGCCAGGAAGTCTAAAGTTACTCAAGTAAGCTGTTTACAGCCATGCTTAGTGAAAAGCATCTCAGAACACAAAACACCTTGAGACAACAGCAGATGTCCATATCAGGTTCCTATACTCTCAGCGAAGAGCAAGAATTTGAGGCCACAGATTCATAGGTATCCAGATTGACCCAAGAGAGCCTCAGATTCCTGTCCTTGGCTGCCTGGAGAAGAACCTGATATGATCTTCTGCTGTTGTACACTTACATACACTTCAAGATTCATTGTTCTGTGCTTGCTGAGATGCTTTTCTGCTCAACAAGGTAGTAAAGAGTGGTTATATGATCCGTCGCTCGCTCATGTATTTTTCCTGTATAAATGCAAGAGACTGCTGGGTGTGAAAATCCCAGGAGATCAACTGTTTTGTACTGAAACATTTTAATACTTCTGGTAGCAACATCAACGCCACGGTTAACACTACAGAGATCAGAGATCATTAAGTAAAGCTCTTGAACTGTATTTAAAATGCATTGTTCTGACTGGCTGATCGGATTGCTGTATGAACATGCAGATGTATCATGCGTTCATCTGTAGTGGACGGCGTGTGGATAAGGAGTTGGCATTAGAGTTACCTGTCTTAATTCTCTGTGTGTATATAAGAAAGAAGAACACGTTTTTAGCAATGATTAACATACTGCTTATTAAAATCTTGCTACAGTATGTGACTGCTTTCTAAGGACTCGACCATAAACATCCTCTTTCACCATGTATTTAGATCCGTACTGTGTGTTTAGTCTTGCAGTTTCTGTGGTTTGTACAGACTTAAAATACCCTGGCAAGAGACAACAAAATGGCTCTTAGTCTTATTTAGTCTCAGACCTACATTTGCCAACCTTCTCTTATAACGGCTCTACTGTGTTCCTCAAAACCAGTGGGAATTACTCATGAGGAGATTGAGCACCGCTAGACATTTCTCATGCGTTTCCATCAGCAGGTTCTCTTTCATTCTCCTGGTTACTTTCAGCTTTAATCTGGATTACACAAGACATGTTGAAGCTTGAGTGCAATTTAGCGTTTAGCTGCTAGTTTGCATTTCTCTATTGTAACACACACCACAATCAGCCTCTTTGTCTTCACAAGTCCATTGATACTTGTCGGTCGTTGTGTGGCAGCCTGCGACTTCAGCATCCCCATAGCAGCAGTCGTGCTTGTGGCAACACCTATAAGTGGATTTATGGAAACAAGTGCATTAGAGTTTCAACAAGGATAAAAAAAAAAAACCCAACATGAGCATTCTTCAAATACCAAGCAGTCTTAGAAGTTGAAGAAGGAACAACAGATCCACAGTATCATGAGGAATCCTGATCAATAGGTAACAACTGTCTGTCTGTCTTCATCAATATCTCCAAAACATCTCTCCCAGAGTGTCACCCAGATAAGGATGGACCCCTTTGACTTTGGTTCCTCACAAGTTTTCTTACTCATATTATCTCAGGGAGTTTTTCATCTTCTCACCTCTGTATCATTTTTAAAATTTAGATCCCTGTACAGATGCTTTGTGACAATACACATTGTTTAAAGTGCTCTACAAATTAAACTGAATCTAGACTGTGTGCTATATTCTCAAAACAATAATCTTGTCATGATGCTTATGATGCTTTAACTGTGATCACAAAATCCCATATTTCTGTGAGGAGGAATGAAATGGATCATTGTTTCCTAAAAACTGAGACTAAAATAGAATATTTTGGATCATGTGGCTTTTTGTATGTGGTGAGCGTTGGGTGGACCTTCTTTCAGAATCCCAGAACACAGCCAACAATGGTGGTTTCCTCAATTATATATTACATCTTCACCAAGTTCAGGAAAGTCTGCATATATTTTTAAAACCTTTGGTGGCACAATAACATCATTATGATAAGGGTATTTGTATTTTATAATGTCTTACCAGTCTGCCCTGTCTCTGGGCCAGCCTTTACCTCCAAGCCCGCAGTAGCAGCCATACATGAGATAGGAGAATGCAGACCTGCCTGTGGTGCATTTGATGATGCTAGCTAGCTCCAATAGACCTCTCTTACTCCTCACATTCCTCTGGTCCACCAGTGAAGCCATACTGACTAATAAGGAATGAATTATTATTACTGATCATCATCTGTCATTGAGAGGTATTTAATAGTAGCGTTGTTTCTCACACACTCTCGGGTGTGAATATACAACTGTTGTTAAGAAAAAGCTGTATATTGTGACCAATGAGCATCAGATGGAGAGCTGGACATTAGAGCCATCCATCCTTCTGTTTTCTGTACACAAGGCATTAACAACACACACTCACACACTTCAGACTTTAGAGATATCAGTCAGTGTATGTCTTTGGACCATTAAAGGGAGAACCTGCAGACACATTCACAAACAAGTCTGAGACGGGAATCAATTCCTAAACCCAGGAGGCATGAGGTCACACACACTATCTAACCAGCTGTACCCTCTTTATACCCCAGTTTTTTCAACCATTCCATGATTTCTAGAAAATATAACGGATAATTGTGACGCCATCTGCAGCAAACCGATGATACACATCCTCTTTGATCATATGCCTCGTCCCCTCGATAAGCACCTCATCCCTTTACTTTTCCCAATGGAGACCTCGATAACTCTGAATTTGATATTATAGCTGAGGATTGAGGTGAGGTAACTACCAGGCTATCACTTATCATTGTGTGTTAATTGTGTTAATAAGTAATATGTGAATTTAGATTTAGATTTATTCTATGATGTTAGATTTATTCCATGATGTATTAAAAACTTTTAGAAAATTCTTGGGACGTCTGTGACCCGGTCGATGGTGATGGCCCCTGTGCCGAACACTACCGGTTTGATATTTGTTGTAACTGTCTGTTGTATTATACTCGAAGCTAAACATCTAATATTTGTTTTCTATTCTGGAAAAAAAAATGTTATTCATCAGGCTATTTACTTTAACCACAGGCTATTTACCTATTACCAACTGCTCCATAGTGTCCTAAGAAATATAAGCTAATTTGATCTAATCATGGACTGACAGCTCCGTAGCATGTGTCAGTATTGGCTTTAGCAACAAACAACAGACTTTATAGTTAACCGCTGCATTATAAAAAGAAAACTATACTGTCAGCATTTTATATTCTCGCTGTACCAGAGAATAATTGGAAAAAGGTCTGTAGATGACAAACAGCATGAAAAAATACATGATCTCATAAATAAATGATATAAAAGTAATATGTATATTTTATACATAGTGTACTATAAATCTTTATTCTAACAGCTACATCCTTGCACCTTCTCAGTTTGATGGTATTATTTATGAAAGTGGGAATTTTTATAAAAGGTTTAAACTATGTTTATAATTATAGACAAAACGTCAGACTGACCTGAGAGAAGCAGGAATGTCCCATACAGCATTGTGATTGTGGAAGCTGAACTTTCATCAATGGAACTGGAGCTTATGTACTTCCACAGAAGCAGGAACAGGACGACGGCACTGAAGCTGAAAAAAATTATTTGAGAATAAATGGAAAAAGTTCATTTTATCTTGAGTTTCTTGGAATAAAACGTCATTTATTCTAAAACTACTTGTTTTGAAATTAATAAATAGTTATTTTAGGAGTAACTTAAATACACAAAGTTCATAAATCACCCCAAAATCTTTTGCTGTGTGTTTTCTTCTGCTTGGATGTTTAAAGGGATCTCATGGAGGGCGGGATCTACACTGGAACAGTGAAGGAGGCGTTTTTATTGGTCAAACTCAAGCAGGGCTTCATACAAACCACGCCCACTGTTCTACATCATTCCCAGGCATAGAATACACATCATTCTTGGTTAAGATCTATTCCAATAGAGTTAACTAATTAAAATTTAGACTTAACTAATTAGAATTAAAACTAATTTAGAGTTTCCAATAGAGTTAACTAATTATAATTTTAACTAATCAAAAATGACCAAATGTTTGCTTTTGAGTAGTATTGATATTTTACACAGAAGTGCAACAACAGACATAATTGCAAACTTTTCTCAAATAAAAAGAAAGATTAGTCCAATAGGTAAATTCTACTGGGATCCCATTTAATATTCTATGTTAAATCTACCCTGTTAACTCCTCCATTTCTAATTATTTACTCAAGAGACTCGAACATTTTGTGGCCCTGTGAAAAAAACATTATTTTTTGAATACAGCATTACTAATAGATTTTGGGTTGATTTAATTTCCTGTATTTTTAGACCCATAAACGTGTTATATAATTATGTCCTTAGAGATATTACTATATCTTGAGTATGTTGTCAATTTCTTTATTTTACATAGAAAATTCTTTATCCACAAGCAAAAATGGTGTAAGTCCTCATTGTGTTTTCCTTTTTTCCTGCTGAATTTAACTTATTTAATTTCATCCCTTAATCTTATGAACAACAAAAAAAGCACAAAATTGTTGATGTTTTTTGAGGACTTGTTTAAAGATTTGTGTTTACCGTGATAATGTCTGTGTATGCAAATCCTTCTTTGTCCCTTTTCCCTGATCACATGTTATATCTTTTACAAAATAAAAAAATACAACTAAATGAATAAATGAATGAATGAATGAATGAATGAATGAATGAATGAATGAATAACAACAAATGTAAAAAAAACACTAATAAAAAACTTGATGTATTTTAAAATCTGTTTAAAATGACCTTATTTATTTAGTATTTTAGATTATATATGTGTACATCGCATATATTTAATCATCATCATACAATTCTTAGTGATTGTAACTTTTTTAATAAACAACACACACATCTCTGTTGTAATATATTTATTGGGAATATGAAATCACCAAATTTGCTGTTTCAGAACTTTATTTGTTTCTACAAGAAAAAGACCAGACAAGTTTGCACAAGTCTGTTTCTCTGTTCTTTACTGACAGAAGTGTAATCCAGTGTGATCTGCTGTTGTAGCCTATCCACCTCAAGGGTCAATGTTTTGTGCATGTTGAGTTGCCTTTCTGCTCACTACACTTGTAAAGCATTAGTATATGCTTTATGCTTTCAAATGACAACAACAAATAAGTTATTATATCATTCCAGGCATAAGGGAATCAATCTGGCTATTTCTCTTGGACCTTTTGTATCAACAAAAAGTTTCCATTTTAACTGGAATTAAATTTTTCTTTATTTTTTTTTATTTATTTACAATCAATATTTTTTTCTCTTTGCACATTCCGTCTCACATTTCAGTCATTTGCTGTTTTGCACAATCCTTTACAATATCTCAGCTAACTGCTGCTATAACACTGTGTTCATTCCAGTATTTCTGCACACACAATATTGTTGAACATACAGTATATACACTGGCGCTGTATCTGTTTATTGTCTTTTGTGTATTTTCTTGTAATTTTTTTGTTTGCACCGTTTTTTGTCCTGCACTGTCTTGTCTGTCTTCTTTGTCTTGTCCTGCACTGTTTACACCAGGTTGCACAGATGCACTTTATGTATCTAGGACTAACTTACTTAAGTTCCTTAAGCGCTGTCTTTGTGTTATGTAGCACCATGATCTTATTTCACTGTGTACTGCAACATTTATATATGGTTGAAATGACAATAAAAGCTTCATGACTTCCTGACTCTTAAAAATATCAGAAGATCAGCAATTTGGAGTGAAATAACTTTAATTGATTTATCATTAGACCTAGATGGTTGCATTCAGTGTTCCAGTTCATCTCAAATGTGTTTACTGAGGTTGGGGTCATGGTTCTGTCCAAGACACTCAAGTTCCTCCATTGTGTCTTCATAGGCTCATGCTGTGTACTGTGTCATTCTCATGCTGGATTGGTCCAGTGAGGGGAAATTACAATGCTACAGCATACAAAAATTGTGTGCTTCCAACTTTGTGACAACAATTTGAAAAAGACCCACATATAAGTGTAAAGGCCATGCGTCCACGTGCATAGTGTACTATAAGGTTTACCTGAACGAGTCGGTTCAAAGAGTCGATTCTTTCTAGAACGACACATACAGTAACTCCTGTGTCTGCTATTGGCTGTGTTCAGCAGATGGCGCAGTTCAAATATAGACAAAGTCACATCATACATAAAAGACCAGCTCGTCGCAACACTTTATCTGATTCCGGATGAAACCGTGGTGGAATATTTCAACGATATTTACTTCTGTTTGATTTTATTTCTAGGCACCTCACAAAGGTGAGTCATCTGAGTAAACGACACAGTGTTCAAACCGCACGGTTCGACTCTGAATGAAAACAGTAGCTTGGTTAGCTTAACTTTTATTCTGCACAGATTTTTAAAAAATATATAGATATTTATATATAAACACCTAGATATGTTTTCTGTACGTCTAGAGAGCTAGGGGTTATGTTTTATAAGGTTAATCGAGCTAAATGACTCCGAATCACGTAACATTAAACACCATAGGGTCTGAATCATTAGCATCGCTTATTGTGTGCTAGCAAACGAGTAAACACCTCAAAATAAACCATGTTTAGGTGTCTAACAGATAAGGAATGAAGCTAACACGTGATAAAATGTTCTTTAGCTAGTTTTGGTTTCAGAAATGAAAGCAAATGAAGGGTACATTTCCAGAACGCATTACATTAGCATGGCCTGTCCGAGTCCTTAGATTAGTCAAGAATACAAGCGCATTGTTGATAAACCACACTAGTAAATAACTTCATTTGAGACCAATAAGCATTATTATGGACTTATTTGGCCGTAAAAACATCCCATATTTTATGTAAAGACGTAACAGTGAAGTTAGCCTGCTAGCTAGCATAGCTGACCCGCCTGACGTCACAGGCTGGAGCAGGAAATGCTTTCATTTATGACTTGGTATTAACTTGTTTTCTTCTCGTCATTGGTGTATTACAGGTTGTGATATACAGTGAAGCTTCCTAACACGCATGGGAACATGTCAGGACTGTGTCAGGACCGAAGCAGCCGGTGGCAGAGTATTGAAAAAGGCCTGCAGTTTATCCAGTGAGTCCATTTTTCTCCATAACTTCTTTAGGTTCAGTGTAAAACAACCTGATGATGTTTTGGGATCAGAGCTGATGTTGGTCTGGATCGCCGAACACGTATCAGATCAGATACGAGGAGGCGTGGGCGTGAGGATAGGACATTACGCCTGTTGTTTATTATAGAGGATTTTTACATCTTACTGAACATTGTATTTATTGCTTGTCCATGGAAGACTAGGGTTTGGGGGTTCGGTGCCCTCACGGCTTTTTCAGGGTTTTTACTTATTCTCTGTGACCGTAGATGCTGTGCATTAAGATTTAATGTCAAGTCAAGAAGCTTTTATTGTTATTCAATCATATATAGCTGTTACAGCACACAGTGACATGAGACAACATTTCTCCAGGATCGTGGTGCTATGAGGACTTAGTAAGTTAGTCCTAGATACATAAAGTGCATCTGTGTAACCTGGTGTAAACAGTGCAGGACAAGACAGAAACACTGTGTAAACAAAAAATACAAGACATCACACGAAAGACAATAAAAAAGCAGCGACAAAAAGTGTACATAGTGTATGTCCAACAATATTACATGTGTAGAAATACTGGAACGAACACATTAGTATTATAGCAGCAGCAGTTACATGAGGTATTGTAAAGTTGACTGAAATGTGAGAAAAACAGTGTGTAAAACAGCATGTAAACAAGTTGATGGATGTATATTGGAAGTGTGTGTATTTGGTGTAGGTCTGTACAGTCCATACCGTTTGTGTGTGTTGTGCTCAGTTCAGTTCAGTTATTAAGGAGTCTGATGGCTTGTGGAAAGAAACTGTTACACCATCTGGTTCTAATGTAAAGGACAAACAACATCAGAAGGCACGAGAACGTCCCAAACAGCAACTTTTGTAGAGAAGAAACACAATCATCCTAAACACCTCAAGTATATTCAGAATCAGAATCAGAAAGGTCTTTATCTTTATTTTCACATACGAGGAATTTGTTCTAGTACAGAAGCTCCACAGTGTAAACAGAATGGCAATGAAAAGAAACAAACACATATATAATAGACAGTTGTATGTACAGTGGGAAAAAATGTGCAAATTGCAATATAAATGTGCAAATTGAAGTATAGGATTATTGGATATCAGAATGTATTCAAATATATTCATCTGTGGACGTGATTTTAAATCCATCCGTTTCTTTTGTAGGTCTACCCTGCCGTTCAATGGCTCTCAGGAGGATTATGAGGTTTGTAGTCTTCCTTCATCCATCCAGATATGTTCATTAAAGTATACGCTTCGGATTAACGTTACTTATGTGTTTTTACAGCTGTTTCTTCAGGACCTGGTGAGGAATCTGTACGGCGAGGGCAACGACGTGTTCAGCGAAGGAGACTGGGCACGATCTGTCGAGCTTTACACCGAAGCTCTCGGCGTATCCGAATATGCGGCATCAGAAGACATCGACGTACCTCGTGAAACGAGGGAGAGGCTCCATGCTAACCGTGCCGCAGCTTACTTACACATTGTGAGAAGAAACTGTTTCAGGCCTGGACAATAATCCAACAAATTCCCAAATTTGTTCAGCATGTAGACATTGTTTATGGTGTTTTTTTTTTGTTTGTTTGGTTTTTCTTTTGGGTTGTTTTGTAGGGTCACCATGACCAAGCCTTGGAGGACTGTGACCAAGCTCTTCAGCTGAATGAGAACAATTACAGAGCACAGTATAGAAAAGCCCGATGCCTTAAAGAGTTAGGGAGACACCAGGAAGCCTATGATGTCGTCGCTAAGTGCTCCATGGCAGTGCCTCAGGTCAGCTCAGTTTACACTTTCCTGATGAACATTCATTATACAATTTTTTTTTAATGCTTTTCTATTTGTATATTCTCTATTGCAATTTATAGGATAGTAGAGTGATTGAACTGACACAGGACCTTGCCAAAGTATTGGGATTAAAAATCCGTAAAGCCTACGTCAGAGGCAAGGTACGTTCTACTGAGTCATGTCTTACATACGGACATACATACATATCATCTCGGGGTGTGTCATATTTTCACACAGTCTGAAGTGTGTAATTTCACTTCTACCACATCGGTCACGCGTTTCGACGTAAATACACGTTAAAACACGGATCGAATCCGATTCGACGGCACACAAGATGCAGCACACTTTATCGTTTTGCTCATTACATTTTTAAAGGACGTATCAACACGAATAAATGTGTTTGTTCATAGTAAATAAATGTGAATGCAAACTTTTAATACAAATGTTTATTTGTTAAATAAATAAACACAGCCTGCCTTAAACGTTTTATCTGGACCCAGTGCATCGGGAGCAACAAATGAAAAGGTCTGAATAATAACATAATCATTTTGGTTTCTGTAATCTTTTGTTGCTACAGTATTGAATGCTACAGTATACCAACTACAATTATTTTTTTTAACAGTTTTCTCAGAGCTCTTCTTCCGTGGAAGACATCGAAATAGGTAAGACCTGTTACACTGAATTATTATTCATTTATTTCTATACTATCGGATGAAAAACCCTTTCGCGGCCCCGAGGCCAATGACTCTACAATCTCTTTTCCCTGTTTCTCAGACGAGTGTACGCTTGCTCAGGCCACTGGCACTTTGTTGCCAGTTAATATGCCTGTGTGTCCTCCTGGGAGGCAGATAACCGAAGTGGAGCCTCAGCCTGTAAAAATAATATCCTCCGTAAACCCCGCTGTCCTGCCAAACCCTGAGCCCCTTCCTTTGGTCCTGCCTGCGGTAAACGGATCCAAGTCCAGCGATTCTTTTGCACCGCTAGACTTGGACGGAGACATTTTAGGAGATGATCTGGATGAACTGCTGGATAAAGCAGCTCCAGCTGACCCTCCCATGGTATTACAAGTATAAGCTCTCATTTTTACAGCAATAGATTGTTAAACGTCTTCTATTTCTCTTATGAAAGAAATTAGATTAGCGCTCAAGATACAGAAATGATACTTTTACACAGATGATGCATGATGGATAAAAAAAGAATTTAAGAATCGAAATCGTGACATTCGTAGGATTTCCACAATTGCTCATACTTCTGTGTGGAGGAAACGTAGTCTGTGTATTCGTCCACAAATAAGTGTGGCCAAGTGCAACCTTGAGAATACCAGCCCTATCATTATCTGCTGACTGGCAATCACAGAGTCGACTTTTGATTGTTTGTTCAGTTTTGGCGGATAACAGACCTCAGGTCCTGTCACTGGTTACGTAGATGTTCCCGGATGAAACGTTCTAATGTCTCATTGAAATGCTTTGATTTATATTTATTAAATTGTACTGAAGTTTATTATTTATTGATAAATAAAACGCTGTACTTGTTGGTCAATCACTGTGGTATAATTGTCTTAGCATCAGGTAACTGATTTAGGTTGTGCCACCTGAACTTCCTGTCACGTTTCGTGTAAGATTAATGTACAGCATTCGCAAAATTCTTTTAATTATTTATTGTGGTTATAATAAAAATTTTTTTTACGCTGTCTGTCACCCCTTAAGGTCATTCCGATAGTGACGGGTCCTCTTCCCTTAACGAGCAGTATGGTAACGCCGTCCTCCGTGGCCACTACCCTTGGGTCGAACCCCTACATGCTCATGGGTCCACAGTGCACCGTGACTCTGCCTGCACCTTATCACAAACCCAGCTCATCCATCTTCGACCTGGACACCTTCTCACCACTGGATTCACTGGACAGCTTGTCTATTTCTGACTCTCAGCACGGTGTGTTGCTTCGTCTCTTCAGCGTAACTGTTGTAGTCATTGTCGTTGTTTTGTGCGTCTGCATTTTTTACCTCTTTTTTTTTTTCCTTTTCTCCCTGATCATGATTCTTCCATTTTCCACATCAGTAGATTTTATACTTTTCTTCACCTGGTCAGTTGGTCGATTCTCTTGGTGACACACGCTTGCACAGCCTTAACCCCCAACTACATTACCCAGAAGGCAGTACTTCTAAACGTTAACACTTTATCTCTTGACTTTAGACAAGTCAGGAACCAGTAACAGTAAAACGACTTGTACTTAATTTGGACTTTTTTTTTAGACAGCCAGTAAATCGGGAAATTGTCCTGGGAATTTACAGGAAGTCAGCTAGGCTCTCTGTATACAGTTTTTAGCCCTTTTAATGCCCTCTTTTGTCTGTTTGCAATTCTTAAATGATACATTTTTTTATTCGCTTATCTAATTTCTTTTTTTCCAGAACCAACCTTTCCACTGGAGATCGGTTTCGGCCAGCATCCCTTCATGGTGAGAGCTTTCTCTCTTTTTGTTTTTGTTTTTTTTTCTCCCATCTCTCATGGAGTTAGATTATTGACACTGTCATGTACTTTTAACATTCTTGCATCTTTTAGATGGCCTGCAGTGAAAGATCCCTACCCTCAGTGCTGCCCATGGGAGCAAGCACTTATACACAGGAGCTTCCACAGCAGGCAGACATGGCCACAAACCCACTATCCGAAAGCCACGAGTTTAAACAAGCCTGCTCTATGTGCTTCGTTAAAACCGGTAAGAGGCGGCCGTGCGGTAAAGTTGGGCGTTCGCCGTGTCGAGCGGCGCTCTCACAGAACACAGCACTTTCATAGCTCTTTGTACCTGCAGGTCCTGGGGTATTAGACTACTCCTATCAGAACGATGACCATAAATGTAAGAAAGACTTTCTGATCGGAAGAACCAAACACCCAGAGAATCACACCTGGAAATTGATTCGCCCGAGACCCACAAAAAACCAGTACATGGGGCTTTATTATATCTGCAAAGGTGAGTTTTTAAATGAACACATTTTTTAAACACGATTTGATAAACTTTCATTATGTTCTTTCGGTTGGACCTGAATGTCTGAAATGTTTTCATATTAGTTACAAAAACATATAAATATGTCCGGGCTTTATTTTTCATAAGGTATGTATTTGTTTGGGTTCGGCTGCCATCCATGCCTCGTCTAACAGGCCACACCAATACACAACCAGTAGGACGGAGGCATTTGTTTCTGTATTAATATCGTCCTAGACGGACCATCGCTACAGATTTTTTCTCGTTTTTGTTCGCCCCAAAGAAGCTTCTCTCCTCAGACCCACACCTGAATATATATATCCAACATCTTCACCTAGAACGATTATTTATTTTATAAAATAAGTGTGTGTGTGTGTATATGTACAGTATCTGACAGAAGTGAGTACACCCCTCACAGTTTTGTAAATATTTTATTATATATTTTAATGTGACAATACAGAAGAAATGACACTGTGCTACTGTGTACAGCTTGTATAACAGTGTAAATTTGCTGTCAACTTAAAATAAGAAAATGTCCAAATCGGGCCCAAAGTGTCAGTATTTTGTATGGCCACAATTTTTTTTCTAGCACTGCCTTAGCCCTCTTTGGCATGGAGTTCATCAGAGCATCACAGGTTGCCACTGGAGTCCTCTTCCACTGGTGCATGTTGGAGACCTTACACTCCTCCACCTTCCGTTTGAGGATGCCCCACAGATGCTCAATAGGGTTTAGGTCTGGAGACATGCTTGTCCAGTCCATCGACTTTGCCCTCAGCTTCTTTAGCAAGGCAGCGGTCATCGTGTCATGTCGGAATACTGCCCTGTGGCCCAGTCTCTGAAGGGAGGGGGTCATGCTCTGCTTCAGTGTCTCACAGTACATGTTGGCATTCATGGTTCCCTCAGTGAACTGTAGCTCCCCAGTGCTGGTAGCACTCATGCAGCCCCAGACCATGACAGTCTTTGTACTGCTCACCCGGTTCCTGCCACACACGCTTGACACTCACTTCTGTGAGATACTGTGTGTGTACATATGTGTGTGTGTGTATATATACACATATATACACATACTTAAAATATATAAAAATGTATAGATCTTGCGTCTGGTTCACAAAAGTATCTTACTAATATGGTCAAAGGAAGATTTTCCTCCCCATTTTTGTGGCTTCCTCATAAAACTTTCACACGTGAACCTACCAAGCAACGTGAGAAGCTCCTTAAGAAGCAAAGCGAAAGGTTTCAGCCGATTCACATCTCTCCATCTCCAATAAACTCTTCTTTTCCTTTCAAGCTCGAGTCCTATTCTTTTCTTCTACTCCATCACATTGGAAAGGCTTCTGGTTAATGATGGAGGCCAGTGCAGGACACTCGAGTTCTTCACTCCAACCTTCACACACCCCATGTCTTCATGGAGCTCTGTGATTTGTGTACAGGGGCATTAACATGATGGGACAAAGGTTTTGTTGCAGCGAAGGGAAACTTTAACAAAGACCTCCTACACAATTCTAACAGTTTGTTGAAGAATCTCTTGTGTGTGATGGTCAGGGGTGTGGAGAGTGATTTGTAATCTGCATACGGATGATAGAATTGTCTGCGTCCATATGCGTATTTTCCAAGTCTGCCACTTTAACGGGTTGTTTTATCATCTCCTCTTTTGCTTAATCGTTTAAAGATGTGGCTAATGGAGACGAATGTAAGTACCCTGGTCACTGCACATTTGCTTATTGCCAAGAAGAAATCGATGTCTGGACTCTGGAGCGCAAGGGCTTAATCTCCAGGGACCTGCTTTGCGATCCGAGTGGGAGCCGAACAAAGCTTAATCTGACCGTTTCCAGAATCCTACAGGAGCACCAAGGGATATTTCTGTTCCTTTGTGAGGTGAGATCACGCATTAATTACCTACCGATTTGAATGGTGTTTTTTTTTTCATGTCTAACTTTTTCGAGTACATTAAATCCTTTGCTAAAGATAAATGAAAGTAAAACTATGGGGCAGACAAACATAATTCAGCACCATGAATTCATATAGTTTCTACTAAAGTGCAATTACCTCCTTTATAAGGAACATAAGAGTCTTCATACAAGTAATAAATAATTCAAACAAGCCTCGGTTTAATATTTGGACCTCGCATTAGGATATTCTCGTATATTCTGACCTAAAAACGCACAAGCGTGTTAACTCTAGCCGCCGTATTTATTTGCCAGGACTCTTAAACGTCAAAATCTTTTATTTATGAAGTCAAACACTGCAGCAGGAGATTTTTAGCTTATTGATGTTCAAGATGTAGAAACACCAAAGGAAGAAGAATCGTCAGCGTCCCGATACGAGACCAGGCCATCCGTGCTCTAGTGCCACAGTAAAGCATGTGTTCCATGTTATAAAGACCTCTAATAAGTATGACCTGATTTGTAGGTGTGCTTCGATCACAAGCCGAGAAAAATCAGCAAACCCGGTGTCTGCTCTCATCAAGTGAAACCGCATGGGATTGATCAGAATAAGTAAGCATCTCTTCTCATAGTTCTGGCGCCGATTTCTGTGTCTTTGCCATAAGTCACGGCAAACTTCACTCTTCAGTCGCCGGAGCCTTAAACGCCCCTGAACGCTGGCTTTGTTTTTTTTTTTTGTTTTTTCCTTTTTCTTTTTTTCCCCCCTCTCCTTCCAATCAGGTGCCTTGTCCATCTATTGAGGAATCCTACGCTGAAGTACTCCAAAATTCGCCAATACCATCCGCAGTGCCAGCTGGATCTGTGTCGGCACGCGGTGCGCTACGGCTGTCAGCGAGAGGATTACTGCTTCTTCGCCCACAGCTTCATCGAGCTCCAAGTGTGGATAATGCAGCGTGACAAAGGCGAGTCCACGGCTAAGTACCCCTGTAGCACAACTATAGACGACCTGCACGTTTCGAGCGTTAATTTGTTCGTATTTGACAACAGGTATTACACATGAAGCTATTGTTCAGGAGGCTAAAAGCTTGTGGAGTACTGAGCACAGCTCACAAGAACAGGTGAGGTTTTTTAACACCACGTTCACGCCGTTTAAAGCTGGAACGTGTTTGTGTTCACCCCTGGGTTTACCCGTGTGTCGTGTTCCTCAGGAGCTGCAAGCCGTCATGAAGTTCGGCCCTCCGAACCTTAAACTGCAGTTTGTATGTGGGCAGTGCTGGAGGAACGGGCAGCTCAGTGAGGCCGACAAGCAGAAGAAGTACTGCAGTGCCAAGGCCAGACACCCGTGAGTTTTTGACTTGGATATAAACCAGAGCTTAAAGTTTTAGTCCTGATGAAGTGTGTGAGAGATTTGCTCCTTTTTTTTTTCTTTCTCAGATGGTCCAAAGAGAGACGAGTGGTTCTGGTGAGCTCAGTGGAACGGAGGAAGTGGATAGAGGTCCGTCCTCTCCCAACAAGAAAGCCTGCGCCTGCTCAGTTTGAGGTGCGCTTTATAGCACCAAGAAGCGATGAATGCGAACGTTATTTCTTATTATTTATCGTGTAATATTTCTCAGCCGTGTAAATTTTCCATCCTCAGATTTGCTTGCACGTGGCTGCAGGTAAAAAATGTCAGTATATTGGGAACTGCACTTTTGCCCACAGCGTGGAGGAGAAAGATCTATGGACGTATATGAAAGATAACAATAGTAAGTCCACATATCTGACCTTCTATCCAGGACGTGTTATCTTAAGAATTCTGACACATGCTCTTTCAGTTCTACTGCTCTTTAGTAAACCAAAAAATTCTCCAGATTTAAAATTGTGCGATTGCAGTTTCACTAATTCAAGTAGTTTTCCACAAATAGACTCTTGAACTCAACCAAAATGTCTGTGTGTCTGTGTGTGTGTGTGTGTCTGTGTGTGTGTGTCTGTGTGTGTGTGTGTGTCTGTGTGTGTGTGTGTCTGTGTGTGTGTGTGTGTGTGTCTGTGTGTGTGTCTCTGTCTGTGTGTGTCTCTGTCTGTGTGTGTCTCTGTCTGTGTGTGTCTCTGTCTGTGTGTGTCTCTGTCTGTCTGTCTGTCTGTGTCTCTATCTGTCTGTCTGTCTGTGTCTCTATCTGTCTGTCTGTCTGTGTCTCTGTCTGTGTGTGTCTCTGTCTGTCTGTCTGTGTGTGTCTCTGTCTGTCTGTCTGTGTGTGTCTCTGTCTGTCTTTCTGTCTGTGTGTGTCTCTGTCTGTGTGTCTGTGTGTGTGTCTCTGTCTGTCTGTCTGTCTGTCTGTGTCTCTGTCTGTCTGTCTGTGTCTCTGTCTGTCTGTCTGTGTCTCTGTCTGTCTGTGTGTGTCTCTGTCTGTCTGTCTGTCTGTCTGTCTGTGTCTCTGTGTGTGTCTCTGTCTCTCTGTCTCTGTCTATCTGTCTGTGTGTCTCTGTCTGTGTGTGTCTGTGTGTGTCTCTGTCTGTGTGTGTCTCTGTCTGTGTGTGTCTCTGTCTGTGTGTGTCTCTGTCTGTGTGTGTCTCTGTCTGTGTGTGTCTCTGTCTGTGTGTGTCTCTGTCTGTGTGTGTCTGTGTGTGTCTGTCTGTGTGTGTGTGTGTGTGTGTAGTTGCAGATATGGAGCAGCTTTATGAGAATTGGCTTCAGTTTCAGAAGCCAGGCAGCAATGACGAGAGCTCAAGGAAGGAGAATGGGAAACAAATTCACATGCCCACAGACTATGCAGAGGAAGTGGTGAGAGAACAACCCCAGAGTGTATATGTGATTTAAAACACAAAGTTTTGTTATTCCACCAATTATTCCTAAATATGATGCACTACAATGGAAGGAAACTGCGATTCTCAGCACAGGAAGAAGGCAGAAAGACATAAACCTCCTTCTCCTGGTACTTATGCACACCACGACTGCACAGCCGTGTCACAGCTCACGATGATGATGATTTGTCTTCCTCCCCAGGCTGGTAACCACTGCTGGTTGTGTGGGAAGAACTGCAATAGTGAGAAACAGTGGCAGCAGCACATCACCTCAGAAAAGCATAAGGACCGCATGTTCAACTCTGAGGACGACCAGAACGGCTGGCAGTATCGCTTCCCTACTGGGGTTTTTAAAGTCTGTGATCGGTGAGTTCGCTTCCAATCCACACCATTCAAGACGTGTTAAAAACGTGGACATGTAGTTGATAGATGCGTCTCTTGCCGGCTGCAGGTTCCTCAAGGGCACGTGTCCCAGCGGAGAGAGGTGCACTATGGCCCACGGCGACGAGGAGTTGAAGGAGTGGGTGGACCGCAGAGAATTTCTTTTGATGAAACTTGCCAAAGCCACAAAAGATCACTTGATAGCGCCGAACGATAACGACTTCGGCAAATATAGTTTTCTGCTTAAAGACATTTAAGTAAATTGCATTTCTTAATTCAAGAACGTGCCAGAGATGTTTGAAAATCACATGTCTGGGATAGAGTGTTGAAGCGGACAGGCTTCGGTTCAGTTCGACAAGCTTCGGTTCAGCTCGAGAGCTGAAGCTTTTTTTTTCTTTCCTCGGGTTGATGTTAACAGTAAACACGGAGCTGGTTTATTTAGCGCAATCTGCTAAATTATGGCTGTGTAAGTGTTAGCATTTAACACGGGGGTAAAAAAAAAAAAAACTCATGTTCCAGCTCTAAGTGTTATACAACGGGCCTCTTTTCAGATTCCTTGACTTGTCAGGCCAAAGACACCAAAGAAAGAAAGACTACAGTATAAATGATGATGATAATTCTATTTGGTTACATGATCGCAACAGGCTTTAAGAATTTATTGGGTTGGTTTCTTCCCATTTTATTTGAAATTGCATTGATTTGTTTTTCCTTTCTGTCTTCGTTATTTTCTATTCCCTGGTGTTAGTATTGAATTAGCCTGTTGGTAATGGTCACTTTTCTGGTCTGTCATGTGACGGGAGCACGAACAACGTTACGTGTTGTGCCACGTATGAGAAATAAGCTGAAAATAATTTCAGGGTGGATTTGGATAAACGCTTTGTCAGATAGTTGGAGACTTTTTGCTCTGAGATTAGCTTCAGCATGATTCAGAAGTTTCTTTGTTTTTTTTTTTGTTTTTTAATATCTAAATGATTTCTAGCTTTACCGAGTTCTCGTTCTACTTATTTTACGTTCTGATTTATTCACCAGTCTCGTGAAAAGTGCCAGTGCTCTTACTACGGTGTAATATTTATATTATCCAGACATCTATGACAGACGCATGTGAGACTTAGCGAGTCGTGTAAGATTGGACCCGTGAGGTGCTGCATTTTCCTCTTTTAGTCATTATTATTATTATTATTATTGCTGTGGACTCTCACACTCGCACAGGAAGTGTACGTGTCAACTGGCAACGAACGAACATGACTCGTCGTAGAAAAGCATGTTTTACTGCATTGTTTATCCGACCTTTACGGAGTGTTTTAAACACAATAATCTTTCCCTAACTCTCTGTACCAACAGTGTAAATGCCATAAATTTCATAAACGCCTCATCGTGCTATAAAGAAAGACGTCACTCCGCACTCCATATTATGGAAATAAATGATGTTCTGTATAGATCTCAGTATTTAATATTAACGTCCAGGTCTCAGTGTGTGAAGGAGCAATGCTGAAACATAGCATTGTTTGTTTTTGCATGTTTGAATTTAAAAAAAAAAGCGTATTTTTTTTAACACCAGTACATTGGTTATGTCAATTTAAAGTGTTACTGTGCAAATCAGGATCTCTAAACCCCAGAGACCTACAAAATTGCCAGCATCTGTTCAACCAAGCAGGAGAACTTCACTAAGTACCTTGGCCTTTAGTCAGATGGGTTTTTTTTTTTTTTTTTTGAGGTTGTATTTCAAATTATGTCATGGCTTTGATTGATCTTGGGTTGAAGAGAAATCACAGGATTTCTGACGTAATCGCTATTATGGCATTGTGCTGTCTGTCTGTACTGATGTTCTCGCTTCCTCTGGCCTCCTGTCAAGCAGATTTTGTCCATTTATGTTCCTGTTCATTCATTTATTTATTTTCCCTGTTCTTACACAGTTCACTTCATTCTTCACTTCAAATTCACAATCCTTTGTTTTTCCTTTTAAATACAAATACTTTTTTTTGTTTGTTTGTTTCAATGCGATATTTTCAGATCTGATCTAGTTCGAAGAGTTCTACAGTAGTTGCTGAACCTTAAACCCTGAGCCACAGCCGTTAGGAGATGGGTTTTGTTTTTCTTTCTCTCTGCTTGACTGATCCAGACTAATGTGTGAATAAAACGGAACATGTTCGGAATTGTTTGTTAAATTGTCCCCCCCCCCCCCCCCCAAAACATTAAACCGTATGATAAATCCTAATTGCAGAATGTCTTGTGTGAGATCCTCAGAACTGTGACTTCACTTAGATATTTTATTTCACACAGAATGAAATATCATTTACGTTTAAGATTATATACTGAGAGTGAAATGATCCACACTAAACCCCAACCTTTATCCCATTTCAGTACGGACTGTTCGGCTTTGTGTGTGCGTGTGTGTCCCAGTATAAGCTTCACATCCACTGACATGATGAACAAATCATTATTGACTTGATTACTAAACATATCAACAATTAAACCGGTTTATTCTGAGTCTCCTCTACTGACACCGTGCAGATGTACAGCACCGTGGAACATAATCTGGAATACCAGAAAGTGCTCTAATAACCATGTCTATACCATTTCCGTTCTAATGGCATAAACTTTACAGCTGAACTAAAAACTACAGTCCCTTTAAACACCAAGGATATGGTTACAAATTGTTAGAATGTAAAGCAGCGATAAACCATTTCTAAGACACGACTAAGAGGAACCTTATTCTAACCTTGGTAACCTTTCTAACCTTTAGTCTAGATTTGTCATTTATAAAGAATTATTACTCTGACCAATTCTGCCTGCTGTCACTTATTTGTACCGCCCATAATATTGTCTAAAACACTTATTACATTTTATTTCTAGGTTAGCTTGTATATTGTTTAGAAATAACTAAATTAAGCCACAGCCTCCTTTACCAGAAGAATGCATGCGTTACTAAGAACAGATGACCAGGTAAACGTGTCTTTCTTTGTCCTGCCAGCTTCATACATGATCACATGACGGTAAGAACTTTTATCGGTCTGGAGAGATCTTTACATTACAAAGGCAACATGGACACATAGCTACATCCATCTGCACAGCTATACATCTCAGACCATCTCAGAACTCGGCTCGCAAGCGTGTTTAACCACATGGAGTTCGAGTGAAATCTGTCCGTGAACCAAATGCATTCAAGCAACATATAAATAAGACCTAACATTAAGATCACACACAAATCAATGTTTATTCACTCAAATCCACTTCTTACAAAGATGTGCATCAGACAGTTTCAGCATGACAGAAGTGAAAGACTATATATATATATAAAATTATATACTGTATATATATTGAAACCGCTTTCATGAGACCTCATCTAATTCCATACACAGCAATGTGCTCAGCCAACGTAACGATCACCTCTGAGGTCTTCCTGGTGCATCTCCACACACTGACACCCAGTCACTGGCTTTCGTTCACGACGGCTTCTTAGCAGATCAGAGCATCGGGGCATCTAACGTCACGTGTAGAAATTAAACATGACTCGGATTTCCGTGCTAAAAGACGAGACAGCCTTCCGTATTCACTTACTATGATGACGTACGACTGATTTAATTGACATATTAACATAGAGACTTTACACCAGAGCCTGCTCTGGCTAAAACTAGGGTTCATCTAAAAGAGCACATAAGAAAATGTATCTGCACCCAAGGACATAATTCAGCAGATAAATAAATGTCAGCGAGTCGTAAATTAAAACAAACAAATAAACAAAAACAGAAATGCACCAGTTTCACATTATAACAGGGTTCCACTGGACTACCACAAAGTGCAAAAAACATTCAAGGAGACTTTTTACAAGCAGCTGGACAAATACATACATTAGCTTAGTTCTACGTTTGATCTGAAACCGGTTCTCATTACAACAGGATGGTAACTCCATGAATCAACCACATTCCCACACGCAGAACAGGGTTTTATGAAGAGAACAATTAGCTGTGGCTCTCTGTGCCCATTGGAGTGAGTTTGCTCTTATGATCAGCCCGAGGGACATGGGCCGAGTACTGCACCAGGAGGAAGGGCTCTTTGGTTTCACCCTCACCAACGATGCTCTCCTCATCCTCTGACTGAGTGAAGCGTTGCAGTCGCAAGTAGCACCAGCAGCCGAAGATCAGCGCTCCCAAGGCTGCAATGGCTATCAGGGTCACTATGAGCGTCACGACACCGGTGGTGGGGCTGTGGTCCATTATCGACATTTTCTGCGTCGAGGAGAACTCAGTCTAACGCAAGCACGGGTCCAGGTACAGGGTTGTCTTCCTGGTCTTCAGATCTTAAAGAACCTGACGAAGTAAAATGATAGTAAAGCAAATGAATCCTGCTCCAGCATTCATGCTAAAACACAACTAAAGCATGTTTTATAAATATATCTGTTCAGCATGATGACACGGGACTTCATGAAGCTCTGTGCCTTCGTGCACAGGTTCATTGTCATGCTGGACACACAAAGACATTCTATACAACTGTGTTATTAAAAATTTGGGGTAACTGTTTGGTGAAGAACCTCATATAGCTGTGGTCAGGTGTTCACCTGCTTGGCCTACTTTATTTACTGTCGATTATGTCGGCAGCCATGTTGTAATGACGTCACAAGTGGAACTCGGAGAAGTTACAGAGAGCGCCAGAGTTCCTATCTATCTATTTATTTATTTATTTATTTATTTATTTATTTATTTATTCAATCGCATTTCAGGAGTTATGAGTTATTACATCTAGTCGAATGCAGCACAAAAACGATATACTTTATATATAACGTAAATACGCAGCTTTATAAGCAACCACAAAGCCAGTAATGAGTAGTAAAGCAAATTAAACACTGAGACAATCTGTTTGAGAATATTCATTGGACATTGGTTTGGACTTACAATAATAAGTATTGCAATAACAATAAAATTAGTGAAGTATATTTTAAAATTATACACCTAATTTATCCAACATCCAATTTCAACAAAAATCTAAAAATAATATATCGGATTCTTGTACATTCTGTAATATAAACACAGAATCTGCTGTGCACGTTTTTTGGATCGATGTCAAACTTGTTTTTTTGAATCATTATGTGGGACAAAGATGAATATACAGAAAAAAGATGTTATATTTATTCATGAGGAAAGTAAAATAGTGAAATGTCATGTCTTTATTTTAAATCTTTTTATTTTATTTGGAAAGTTTCATATCCAGAAATGTAAAGTGATCTGAAAAGAAACCAAACATTTTACGTTTTAACTCGGAAACTTTAAAAGCCGAAATGTGGTCAAAACTATGGACTTTTACAAAGCTGTTAATTTATATCCTCTTTTCTAAATGAATTGTATTGCTCGATTCCCTTCTCTGTATTTTTTATTAACTTTTGTTGTTATTATTTTAAGATTTGAATAATATGGCATTGCATTTTGTTATCTTTTATCATTTGTTATTGAAACAATAAAATAATAATAACAATAATAAATAAAAAAACAATTAAATAATAAATAAAGATAGATAGATAGATAGATAGATAGATAGATAGATAGATAGATAGATAGATAGATAATAATAATATTGTAGTAGTATAACACCAGGCTCTTTATTAGAAGAGATCTGTTGTTATGTAGGTGTTATGAAACTCCAGTATCCTCATGAGAGAAAGTGCACCTAAGAAAAACAAGTGAAATGGAAACATTTTTGCGCAAAAGGAGAACGCAAGCTCTCCGAATCTGCGACACCTGGTACGACCGCAGAAACGACCCATTAAAGCAGTGAATCTGTCAGATTTACACAGTGTGCCATGGAGAAGCAAACACTCACCACATCAGCTAATAATAGTGCTGTGTCGACTCATGATCCGATACACCGTCTGCGTCCAGCGACACCGTGCAGCAGACTGGATTACGAATAAAAACACACAGCGACAATAACAAATACATTTCTTACAAATAAAAAATAAACATGGAAGCTGTTGAGTGAGCTGTCACTTGACAGGAAGTGACGGAATCCGCATCCAGCCAATCAAACACTGGCTCATGCTGACTGGCTCATAGACACTGGCTCATACACACTGACACACACACACACACACACTGGCTCATACACACTGACACACTCACACACACTGGCTCACACACACTGACACACACACACACAGGCTCATGCACCCTGACCCACACACACACACTGACTCATGCACACTGACACACACATACACACACACTGGCTCATATACACTGACACACACACACACACACTGGCTCATGCACACTGACACACACACACACACTGGCTCATGCACACTGACACACACACACACACACACACACACACACACACACACAGGCTCCTGCACACTGACACACACACAGGCTCATGCACCCTGACCCACACACACACACACACACTGGCTCCTGCACACTGACACACACACACAGGCTCATGCACACTGACACACACTGGCTCATGCACACTGACACACACACTGGCTCATGCACACTGACACACACACTGGCTCATGCACACTGACACGCACACACACTGTTGTGCATATCAGTTAGGAAAGCTCACGTGTGAAGGTAAAATGGTGCACTATATGGCCTAAAGTATGTGGACACCCTTTACATTATTGCAGTCGCACACATTTCTTCTGATTTTATTTTGTAGTAACGAATAACGAAGATGCTTAGTGGAAATATAACGGAGTAAAAGTATACATTTTATCTAGGAAATGTAGTGGAGTAAAAGTGAAAGTTGACATAAATTTAAATAGCGAAGTAAAGTACAGGTACGTGAAATTTCTACTTAAGTACAGTAACGAAGTATTTGTATCCCGTTACATTACAACACTGCGTCTGACATACTGAGAACCGATGAGCTGTTGTTACTTCCCATCACTAGTTCAGTGTACTGATGATTCAACAGATGATTCAACGTATCAACAGCTCGAGCTCACAGTTCTCTCAGCACAACATGTCTCAGTTCAGTGTACAGGAGTTAGATATACTCCAGTTTATTTAGAGTCGGAGGGGCTGTCAGGCATGACCGAATGAGTAAGTTTTTATTTATTTATTTATTTGTTTGTTTGTTTGTTTGTTTGTTTTGTATTAACAAAAAGCACCAACATACAAAACTCTCGTTGGGGAACAGGATATACATGTGTATATACAATACAAATGTTGTCACTGTACAAGAAGGATTTCTTGATAAAACAATAAAGAATAATAAAAACAAAAACAAAACAAAAACAAAAAGGGGGAGACGCTTAAATACACAAGTCAAAAAAGGCTAAAGAAAGTAAAAAACAAATATTTAGAACAGTACATAAGGAGAGACTCATCAAAATAGTAGTTTCCTAGATATGTCACTATACATTTTCCTTGCAATTTGAGTAGATTTTATCTTTTTCAATGAGGAAGAAAACAATTTAAAGTCATTCATTAACTAAACAAACGAAGGCTTAGAACACCTCCACTTACTGCAATGAATATGATATTTACCCATATGATATTAATCAGATACTGATGAATCTATATTGTCCATATAAAAGAGTATATATGACAGGTTGAAAGTAGGGATATTATCCATCTGAAGTGACAGCCAATTGTGTATCTCAGACCAGAAGCTGTCAGATACGGGGCAAAAAAAGAACATGTGTTCCAGAGTCTCATCAGCCACCTCACAAAAAAAAAACACAAGGGTCTACATCAAATTTAAACATTCTTCTAAGAAAGTCATATATACCGGATATATCTTATAGATTATTTCAAAGTTGGTCTCTTTATTTTGGGGGGAAATGGGCCATTTAATGAAATTAAAATGTGATTTTTTTTTTATGGACAATGTATCCAAGTTCAGAATCTGTACACACAATCCTCTGTTGCAAGCAAAGAACAATATAGATTTCAAAGCATCACTAATAAATTTATTATTACATTTATTGTGAAATAAAGTGCAATCATTAATAACTAAATTTGGTTGTGTTGGTAAGTGTCTTGTACGTGCATTTAACAATGTGTTTTGAATGAACTGTAATAACGGTGCAGGTATTGCTTTACAGATCATATTGTATTTTCTATATGTACAGTTCAAATTATATTTGTCTAGGAAGGCTTTGTATTCCAATAGGTTACCCTTGTCATCTATAATATCATTCACAAAAACAATTCCCTTTTCATACCAATCATACCTGAACAGTGATTTCCTATTGAATATAATGACCCTATTGTTCCATAAGGTGGATCCATGAGGAGAAAAGTTCTGTGTAAATATCACTTTCCAATATTGGAGAACTTGTTTGTGAAGTGAGTAAGTTTAGTAACTTGTGGATCAGCGCTGACTCAAGACGCGAACTGTTTTAAAACGAATTAATCCGATTTGGTGAACTGGTTCATCCAGTTCACTAAAAAGAACCGGTTCAAAAGAACGATTCGTTCACGAACCGGCCATCACTTTTGTGTGTGTGTGTGTGTGTGTGTGTGTGTGTGTGTGTGTGTGTGTATACAGGGAGGAGCTCCAGTGTCTGTGCTGGAAACCACGTCACTGAACGCGGAACTTTTCAGTAAAGACAAAACGACCCTCGGAAATGTCACATTGATCTGCTGTCGGTCTAAAATACACTTTAAATCCGTCCTCCTAGTTGATTAGACGAACTGTAAGTATAATATTTATTAGAATTGTATAATTAGAGCTATTTCTTCAGCGCGTTGAGTTAAGTTTCGTTTTGACTTGTTTTTTTTTTTTGTGGCAGTAAAGCGCGCAGCTTGATGACGTTAATGAGGAGATTTGTCAGTTTATTCGCTCTACATGTAATATACAGTGTGTACATGACGAGGATGATGTGTGTGTGTGTGTGTGTGTGTGTGTGAGTGAGTGAGAGAGAGAGAGAGTGAGTGTGTGTGTGTGTAAGTGTGTGTGCGTGTGAGCGAGAGTGAGTGTGTGCGCGTGTGTGTTTGTGTGATGTGAGTTCGATGGCGTTAATGAGGAGATTTGTCAGTTTATTCGCTCTACATGTAATATACAGTGTTTACATGACGACGACGACGATGATGATGATGATGATGATGTGTGTGTGTTTTCAGACTGTCCCAATGGCGAGCGCTCCTCCTCTGGAATCCAGTGCACAGATGGGCTTTGCACCTCCACCACCGTCTTACGCTGAAACTATGGGAGCAGGTGCACATTACCCACAAGGCACTGCGTCTCCTCCGCCTCCAGTCTACAAAGAAGGAGCTCCTTATCCAGCACAGCCTTATACACCAATGTATCCACCACCTCAACCTGTGCCGTCTATGGCCAGCCCACCTATGGGTGAGGAGTCTCTCTCTCTCTCTCTCTCTCTCTCTCTCTCTCTCTCTCTCTCTCTCTAACACATACATGATCACTAAATCATGCATCCTCTCTCCCTTTTTTCCTGTCATCCACTACCTCATTAAATCACTCACTACTTTACTCACTCGCTCTCTCTTAATATCTCACTCAAACAATCCTTCATTCACTGAACCCACTATTCACTCACTACATCATTCACTCCCTCCCTCAATCACTATATCACTCCCTCCCTCATTCACTCATTACCTCACACCCACACTCCACTATCTAGATCATTCTCTATATCACTCACTTTGAATTCCTAGGTGTGTCAACACTGAAAGGAACATTTGTACCATTGCCAAAGCTCAGGTCACAAACTCTGTTAATGCTGATAAGATGTCTAAGATACACTCTGAGCATTTTGAAATAATAAAAAAAAGGCTTAAATACATTTGCAGACCTCATTTACAAAAACATTCCTACACACTACGAACCAAAAACCCGTACATCCTGAAACGATGACGTCACAAGAAAGCCACAGACTTCAGAGAAAGTGAAACTTAATTCTTCACCGTGCATGAAAATGACACTAGAAGTTATGGCATTGACAAAAATGACCAGACCTAAAATTCACAATTTACTAATTGTTTCTGACCTGACAAACCATGTGTAAATTTAATCTTAGCCTAAATCTGTCTTCTTTCCAGGTCTGAATACTTACAAATCCTTTTTAGCTGTTTGTAAACAAATAAATATGATATACTGTGTTGTGTTCCAACTGCTCTTTATGTTCACGTTTACACTGAGTCAAAAAGTCCAGATACTTTATGGCTGTGATTATTAATGAGCCGAACCTCAAAGATTGAAAGTGATAAAATCTGTTTCTTTTCTATTTAGTTCCTGATTGCGAAATAAGACATGTTGTGCTGTATTGCATCTTGTTGTGGTTTGTCTCACTGTAGCATAGAGTAACGTCCCATGGTTTGGTCTCACTGCATAGAGCTGCATAACTTCCTGTGATATTTGATTTTCTAGATTAAGATGTTGACATCCATTTCCTCTGGTTTTATGGTGTCAACCATCTCATGTTCTCTGTCTCTCTCTTATGGTGGTTCCTTTAAATAGCTATATTCTTGTGTTCGGTTAATGTTGTGATTATTTATGATTGGTATTGGGTCTGTGGTCAGCTCAGAGAACGCGGGAGCTTTTCTTTACACAAATCCACTTGATAATAAACTGTTGTATAATGGACATTATTTACATTGACACCCAATTGAGGATGAGGTTTACTTCTGTGTCTGGTTCCTCTCAAGGTTTCTTCCTCATATCATCTCAGGGAGTCTTTTCCTCACCACCGTCACCACAGGCTTGATCATCAGGCTTGATAAATGTTAGAGATAACAAAACTTAATTTTTATTCTGTTTCTATACTTCTTTGAGACAATTGTCAAAAGTGCTATACAAATAAATTGAATTGAATGGTCTTTGATGATGTGCTGAATTTCCCTGGTCCTGACCCCCTGGCCTTGTCGGTTAGTTTCAGTGCAGACGGTGTACGTGCAGCCGGTTTCATTTGCGGACGTTCCAGCGCAGACCTGTTGTCCTGTGTGCTCTCAGACCGTGGTAACACGACTGGAGCACACTTCAGGCACCATGGCCTGGCTAGTCTGTGCAGGCCTGTGCATTATTGGGTAAGATCTATAACTCTGTAAATAAATACAGTTCTTTCAGCCATGTATTGTATCTCTTTTGCTCAGGATTCAAGTTTCTGTTCTGTTTGTGGCTTTTCTTTCAGCTGTATGTACGGGTGTTGCCTGATCCCCTTCTGTGTGGACAGCATGAAGGATGTGACACACTTTTGCCCCAACTGCAACAGAGCTATTGGCTCGTTCAAGCGTCTCTAATCTCCTAACCAAGCACGTACTCATTGTACCTTTTTATACCTTCAAACATTCTGTGCATTTCGTATTAATGCAGAATACATAATCCACTTTATAAAATCAACTCAATTCTATTTAATGTAATCTACTTTTCTTCTTCTTCTTGTATCTTTGCACTTCAAATGTATACAAAACAAACTGTTACAATCTAAAATAGAATTAAAGCTATATAACTAAATAATGTTTAACACACCTGAGGTCTAGTTCTTAGTTTATTTACATTTTTTGTTGGCTGTGATGGACTGAATATGTGAAAATGGACTCTTAAAAACATTTCAATCTGACTAAAACGATAACCGCTCCCTGAAAAATGAATAAACCTCCAAAGTGCCTTATAGCTTTTCTTTTATTCTAAAAGTAACGATAAAGAGGTGTCTTGGTGCTCATCTGTTTCTCTCTTGTTCACTGCCTTCTTGTTATAGTGTTGTATTGGCACATTGTTACTTATTTACTCAGTCCTGTAAAGTTTATAAAGTTTTATAAATGTACTTTTAATGCAATTACTGCGTATAAATATCACTCACATGAAAAATAAAGTATTATTAAAAAAAGGGAAACAAAAAACACTGGTATGAAAGTTTCTTTCAGAAATGCAGAAATCATTTCCAGTGAAGTTTTGTAAAATATTACAGTTCATTATGGCAAAGTTTGTTGGAGATCTTCAACTTCATATTTCCACATTTTCCTGTGCACGGCTGCGTTATCTGAAAGATCTGCCATCTTCACTGCACGGAGCACAGGCTCGGGGCTGTGTGACTGGATGACGCCCATAACCATCACGTATTTTCCTGTGGGGGAAAAAATCTCTGTTTACATTTACACATGCAAGTTAGAAACTACAAAAATGACCAAAAAACACACTTATAACGGGGGATGGGGCTGTGTTCAGAATTATTGGGAAATGCCTTATGGTCTGATAAAACCAAGGTTGAACTTTTCGGCCATAATTTGGTTATTTATATATTATGTTTGGATGCGCTGCACATCACCAAAAGATCATCATATGCACAGTGAAGCATGGCGGTGGCAGCATCGTGTTGTGGCTGGAACTGGGGCCTTCAGGGCGGAATGAATGAACAGTTCCAAATGCCAATACCAATGTAGGCACAAGACCTTCGGGCTTCTGCTAGAAAGCTGAAAATGAAGAGGAACTTGATCTTTCAGAACAATAATGAGTCCAGATGTGCCTTGCTGATAGACTCTCACCCAAAAAGACTGAGTGAATAATAAAATCAAAAGGTGCTTCAACAAAATATTAGTTTAAGCGCGTGATTATTTATGCAACCACATTATATTAGATTTATATTTTACTGTTACACTATTTGATGAGTGTAGACACAAATAAGAAAAAAAATACTACTAATTACACCCATATATATATATATATATACACACACACACACATACATACATACATACACACACACACACACACACACACACTTGTTGAACATCTTGTTCCAGATTTATTCTCTCTCCACTAGATGTTGGAGTGAGTCTGTGTGGATTTGTGTTCATTCAGCTACAAGAGCATTAGTGAGATCAGATACTGATGGTGTAAGAGTGAGGAGGTCTGGGGTTCAGTCGGTGTTCAGTGGGGTTGAGTCAGAGTCAGGGCTCAGTGCAGGACACTCGAGATCTTCTACTCCAACCTTCACACACCATGTCTTCATGGAGCTCTGTGCTTTGTGTACAGGTTCATTGTCATGATGGAACAGGGATTTTTGTGTTACATACGCTTATCCAGAGCAAATTACATTTATTTCCTTTATGCAACTAAGCTACTGGGGTTAAGGGCCTTGCTCAAGGGCCGAGCAGTGGCAGTTTGGTGGCACTGGGATTTGAGCTTACAACATTCCTTTAGTCTGTAGTCTATCACCTTAACCACTGAGCTACCACTTACCTGTTCCAGCATACAAAGACATTCTATAAAATTGTGTGTTTTCAATGTTGTCGTATATATTGGAGCAAAACAACTGAGCAACTGCGACAGTCAAATCTGTAGTAAATAGTCATAGATGTTTAACAGTAAATTTGCATTTAGGGATGTGGTAGCCTACTGGTTAAGGTATTGGACTGGTGCTGCTTAAGGTGTGAAGGTCATGAGTTTGAATCCCAGGTGCACCATTGCTGGGCCCCTGACCAAGGCCCCTATAAACCTCAATTGCTCAGTTGTATAAAAATGAAATAAGTTGTAAGTCACTCTGGTTCAGGATGTCTGCTAAATTATGTAAATTTGCAAACTTACTAAATTCTATTCTATGAATCACAAATTATGTTTTTTTTAATCAAGTTACCAAAATAGTGTAAACGAACAACTGGACACGTGAACACACGTGTGTATGTTGACCGATCTAAACTATAGACCTCATTTGAAGGTAAGACGTGCAGCTGTGTTTACTCTCCACACTGTGAGCCGCCATGTTGTTTTGACGTCACTTCCTGAGCTCGTGACCCACGAGGTGAGTTTGAGTTGCACACTAACCAGGCTGGAGACAGGGCTTTCCTCTGGGGATGTTGTTCACACCGGTGATGTGGAAGTTGCCCGTGTCGTCTAGAAGCAGTACAGAGTTTTGTTCAGTGTGTGTTTCCACCACATTGCCCTGCATCCACACCACCGACACCGTTAACGACCCTCCGCCTCCCAGTCTCCGGATACTGAGCTCCATCTTCCCGCCGCCCACAATGCACCCGGTCCCCTCTCTCAGCTGGCTGGACAGAACTTTTACTGGAGGTCTTCGCATCTTGTCACCATGATTACTCGATACATTCGCAGCTGTCATCTTACCGTCAGCGTCCTGAGACGTTAAAACACAACCGGAAATAGCAACAAAACAAAAACAAACGCGGGAGCTATTTCGAACGAGCGTATGACGATTTAGCCAATCAGAGTGCAGAGATACACCACGAACCAATCTCTGGGCTCATTCTGAAAACCACTTCCTGATATGATCCGACTGCCTTTATCCTCATTTCAAAATAAAAGTTTTAAATAAATAAAGTAAAATAATAATAAAAGTTTATAATGCCGCCTAATCTCCTGTGAGACCTAACTGTCATCTGCACTATTTTATTTGTGTATGTATATATACCCTACTGTACATTCTGCATTCATATATATATATATATATATATATATATATATATATATATATATATATATATATATATATATATATATATATATGTGTGTGTGTGTGTGTGCAGAATATTCTGTTATATATTCTGCACATATATATTACCATAACCTAATATATATATACAAAATACATGCTGTACATATGTTTACATATATATATATATATATATATATATGTAAACATATGTAGTTGCCTGAATCTGTAGTTGAATCTGAATCTAGTTGCCTGAATCTGTAGTTGCCTTACCACAGTTGCCTGAATCTGAGTTCATTTGAGTAACTAATTGCTCAGCAACATGCTTATTTATTCACCTTCAGGGCTGGGTACACATCTAGTATAAGATCCTTTCTATGCACTATGGACTATCTTTAGATATTTGTATTTTATTTTAATTTAATGGTGGAATGGAGAGACGAAAAAAAAACCATTCATTCTGTACTCATTCAAACTACGTCAAATTAAATGCTATAGAATGCCAAGGTCCCACCTTCCACTGCTAGCATTGCTTTACAGTACCATCTGGTAATACTGCATTTGACTTGCCTCTTTAGTGGGAAGTCAAAGGTTGTACTCTGAATGAACAAAGCAGGGAAACAGCGAGAATGCATCCAGCTAACTGTGATGCAAATTTATATTTACATCTTCAGAACAGCAAACTGCATAGTCAGTGCTTAGCAGTTGAATTGAAGTTGATGCTGTTGTTTCTTGTGCACTGACTCATTTAAAAGCATTATTTTGTTTACCTTTGATGATGCTTTCTTGTGATGATGCTTTCTTACGCGTACCCACTTATTGAGCCATTCAAATGTTTGGCGTTTTGAACTGTTTCATTCGCAATAGCAAAGCAAGCAAAAACAAAACAAAAAACAAAAAAATCCAAGGCACGATAGAAACATTTTAAAACCAAAACTCACTTTTTTACACATCAATTTTCCAACTCCAACAAGCTAAAGAGTTTTTCCATAGTACACACTATGGTAAAAACCATTGGCAAAGTCATAGTTTAGTCATCGTGATAAGGAACAAGGGAAATCTAAGGTCTAGGCAGTTGAATGTTTTAGAGGAAGCATAGCCACTATTACTCTCTTGGTTCCTTAATCACAAAGCACCTATCCTGATACGCACATCTCCTACTTCTGCCTACTGATGTCCACAGGCTCATGGGCAAGTCAGGATTGAATCACTGAGATAAATACACTAAAAACCATCTATTGCAACCTACTGTAGGTCATGTGGTATCTGTGGCAAGAGCACAGTTTCTGGATCCTGTACATTGTGGGAAGGGTTAGCAGTAAAGGAGCAAATATGTAAAACAAGTCAGTCATGGGCAGTCTATGGAGTACAAAGGGTTGTGGATGAGAGCAAATAAAGATATTCTGTGCAAAGAGAAAGACAAAAAAGTCACTTGATCTCATTCCCCATTGTTGTAGTTAGATGCAGTTTAGCAGGTATAGTGGACTGCTAGCAATTCCAGCAGGTGATGTGTTCAGTGTACACCCGGTGTTCAGTGTACACCTGCTAACTCTCTGGCACCACAGAGTCCTTCAGGCTGCAAGGGAGGTATCTATGCTGATTTTCAATCTCCGATTGGACTTCTTCTGTTAGGAATGTCCTAAAAGAACAGAAAATATTTCCATCTATGCAATTTGGGGTCCAGCTGCAGGAAGCATCAAGGAATCATTCACGGTCATGGAGTGACTAGAAGAATCCTGAAGCTAGTGGCAAGTAGGTCAGTAAGGCAGCCTGCATACATCTTAAAAACAAGCAGGACCTTATGTTCTTCAATGGCAAACCTTAAGAAATATCTGTGTTTTGATGATTTGGGAAAGAATCAGTGTCACACTTGTCCACTTAAGTGAACCAGTAGATTGGTTGCACAGTTTGAGTTACTGTACGTACATCACCTGTAGTACATGAAAATGTGGATAACGAGAAGCCAGCTTCTCTCACAGTCTATAATTGGATGAAAAAATAAAATAATGAGCCCCTGAACCCCCAAAAAAGGTTGAGATCCAGCAGCAGCTTGAATATCTGCAACATTCTCGACAAGACTCACTAATCTGATCAAGCATGTAAGCTTGTTGTTGCCAAAACAGACCCTCCTGAATGTTCCAGAGCTGAAACCAGAGCGGAGAACATCACCTTAACTGGTATGTAATAAACAGTGCATGGTATGTTGAGGGCCAGACTCTCAGCCATGTTAGCAGCATGTTAAACTCAGAATCCAGTTATTAGGGAATTTGTACAATCTGATAACATAAAGAACACAATGTTAAATCAAATCAAATCAAATTTTATTTGTCATGTACACATACATACAGAGTACGACATGCAGTGAAATACTTTTTACATCTGTCTGGTATTCAAGCATAAAAAAGGAATGGAATTAAGGACATTTTTATTTATTTAGTATAAACTATATAAAATATATGAAAATATATGTATATACGTACATAAATGCGTATGGTAGATATTTGCAGTACAAATTAAAATGATTTAGTGATTGTCCTTAAAGTGTCCATGTGTAGTATGCTGTGGTATAAAGTGGCACTGTGCTATGCAAGTCCAGAGTTAAAGTGACATAGTGCAAAAAAAAGGTTGTCCTGGTTCAAACTTCGATTGGCCCGCGGGAAGAAGCTTCTCCTCATTCTCTCTGTGTTTGCTTTCAGGGAGCGGAAGCGTTTCCCTGTACGCAACAAAGAAAAGAGTCCATTGTTGGGATGGCTGAGATCTTTTACAATCTTCCTGGCTCTGGTCCTGCACCACGTGCTGTAGATGTCCTGAGGTCAGGGAGCTCGGTGTGGATGGTACGTTCAGCTGACAGCACCACCCTCTGGAGGGCTCGCCTGTCCTTCATGGTGCTGTTCCCCAACCAGGAAGTGATGCTACCCTTCAGGACGCTCTCAATGGTGCAGGTGTAGAAAGTCTTAAGCACCTGAGAGGGTAGTTTGAAGTTCCTTGAGCGTCTCAGATGTTACAGATGCTGCTGGGCCTTCTTCACCAGGGTGTTGATGTGACAGGACCAAGACAGGTTCTGTGTGATGTGAACACCCAGGTACCGGAAACCGTCCACTCTCTCCACTGGAGCGTAACATATCCATTGATGTTTAGCGGTTGGTATGACCGCTCCTGCTTTGTGCTGAATTCCACTATCAACTCCTTAGTCTTGCTGACATTTAGGAGAAGATTGTTCTCCTGGCACCATCTCTCCAGGTTTTTATTCTCCTGAAGGTAGGCCGTTTTATCGTTGTTGGAGATCAGGCCCACCACGACAGTGTCGTCAAAAGTGATGATGGTGGTGGAGTTGGAAGTGGCCACACAGTCATAAGTGTACAGTGAGTACAGCAGGGGGCTCAGAACACAACCCTGGGGAGCTCCAGTGTTGAGGGTGATGGTGGATGAGGTGTGTTTGCCCACCCGTAAGGCTTGTGGCCTGCCTGTCTGGAAGTTGGAGATCCATTGACACAGCGGCAGGCTGAGTCCCAGGACCTCCAACTTAGAGGTGAGTGTGGAGGGAATAATGGAGTTGAATGCTGAACTGTAGTCCACAACAGCATTTTTGCATACTGTACATGTAATATGGATTTGGCACAAAAGTAGATACAAATCTTAAATGATAGAGCAGCCACTGACCCACTACACGGTAACAAGAGAAAAGTGACAAGCAATATACAATATGTGGACAAACGTTTGTGGACACCTGATCATCATACCCATATGGGCTTACTGAACATCCCATCGAAAGTTGGCCGCCAACTGCTAAAACAGCCTCCACTCTTCTCTTCTCTTCTGTTCTGTGAAGACTTTCCACTAGATGTTGGAGCGAGTCTGTGTGGGTTTGTGTTCATTCAGCTACAAGAGCATTAGTGAGATCGGACACTGATGGTGTAAGAGTGAGGAGGTCTGGGGTTCGGTCGGTGTTCCAGTTCATCCCAAAGGTTTATTCCAAACGCTCTTGAGTTACAAACACCAACCTTGTCACACCATGTCTTCATAGATGAGCACTCACAAGCTGTAACAGGTTTGGGCTTCTTATTTCCAGTGAAGTAAAACTGGAAGACATTCTAGAGAATTGCTCGCTTTCAACACTGTTTAGAGAACAAGCGTTTGGGGGGAAGGTCCACATATGGGTGTGATGGGCAGGTGTCCACATACTTTTAGCCATACAGTGTAGAAGACGACACACAGAAATAGAAAATAATGATGCTCACGATGATACCTTCAGCTCTATATCATTTTCATATAGTCTGACATGAGGCGAGAAGGAGAAAAGGAGTGACTGCTGATAATGGTGTTATTTTTTGCAAATACTCAGTCATACATCACTACTTTGCTGAAGGATATCTGAACGCATGCACATGCACACAAGGAAACACATACTGGCTGTTTAATCCTTTACCATCTTTTTTATTTCTGGTACTGAATTTCATGACAAAAAGTGTTGAAGTATAACATCTTCTCGGTCTTAACATCCATTCGGACATCCACAGAGGTTTTGCGTACCACTTTATGAAGATAGATGATAGTAAGTGGTTCAAAAACTGTGATTATAAGAACTCAAAAATGTCATCAAATGTCAGCAAACTTGTAAGTTAAAGGGGAGTAAGAGGTTTTTATTGCCTGTGTCAGATTATGTGCCTGTACCGATTACGTACAGCAATTCATTAAAAAAAAGAACAAAAAAAGAAGGTATTTTATGGTTAGATCCATAAATTCAAATCTATTTATTCTGGATGGCAGAAGACAAGATTGTATTAATTCGTGTTCTTTATTTACATAATCAGTCATAGTCAGGCTGCATTTATCCATCTGATTTGTCAAGTTGCCTAGAGCGGCACTTTAGTGTTATAACAGAAATTGTCACTGAACGCAAGTTACTGTTTCAATTAAATACTGTCATGAGGATATCTGTGTTGACCTGATTATTCTTAATTACTCATAAAATAAAATGCTTATTACTGGTTAGCACCATAATTAACATTGCACAAGTGTGACCTGGTTGTGTAAAGTAATCAAACAATAACAAGAGGACCATTGTTCCAAATGAGAAACTATGGCATTAAATTGTGCTGAACAATCGTTTTCTTTCACACTAGGACGTGGTCGAGGTTGTGAGGCGGGCAGCAGAATGCAGAGGACGCACAACTTAACGCCATGGGTTGTCATGAAAGAACAAAAGGCAAGGGTAAAGATTTCATATCGTGTTTGAGAGAGTGGTGTATATACAGGACGCTAACAAAACAATGGAAACACCTCAGCAATACTGGTGTATGTCAAATTTTGATTGATTTCTTCCAAAAAATGCATTTCAAGGTTTGGAAAATTCCAACGCAGATATTAAACGTCACTTTTTAAAGAAGAAAGTTGACGTTTTAACAGATTGATTGACCACTTCACGTCCATTCGAATCATATTCCCAGGTGCCTACATACAACCGTCAAAAGATCTTCAGCTCTTGTTATTCGTTCAAGTAGCTTTTCCACTTTTGATGCGTTTTCAATTGCAATTGCTTTAGACGATAAATTTTGTTTATTATTTTTTTTAACATGAAATCGCTGTCATTTTAGATGCTGATCATTTTATATGAATATGTATTAAAACCGAGCAATTCATTTCTGAGCAAGAAATGAATTAAAAGGCATGGATATGCTTTTTACGGTGTTTCCATTTTTTCATTGACCTCCAGTACACATACTGTACATCATCCATTCTTCATTCACTGCGAATTTCTAGATTGAGCAGAGATCTCAAAGTATTTACTGCGTTTAATGTAATTGATGTCAATTTATTTTAAATTTAAATGAATATTAATTAGATGTGGTACCGTTGTATGGCAAAATATTTTTAAAACAAAAATTTTTTTGAAAGCAACAAAAAGAATTCCCCTCAGTACAATGAGCGGTTATGAACTTTGGCTTGACTGAACTGTATGATGGTACACCAACAAACAGTACAAGATAAAAATCTCCCTGGTTCATCAATCATTTTCCTTAAATAATATTTTATTTCTTTCACATGTATTTGTAAGTTCTGTACAATTCTTTGTTTATCCTCGGAGTTGCTTAAAAATAGGTGAGACGGGTTGAAAAAAGGGATTATGCCATTTAGTGCACTTAAAACCCAAGAAGAAAAAAAAAATAATTGTCCGCTGGAATTCCTTCAGTTTTTATATGGCTGAAAAAAAAAAAAAATTCGAAACGTTCCTCAAATTCATTACACAGGGTCCAGTTAAGCTTGATGTTTTGCTCTAGATCCCAATTCCTCAGTGTCAATTGAGGAGGCACATTAAAAATACTGCCACTTTCCAAGGACTGTGTCTTTGATTGCATCAACATACTGTGCAGGCACCCAGTAAACCCAGTATTGAGAGGCTTCCGTCGGACCCAGTTGAAATGCCTAGGAAAGTAAAGAAAACAAAAGTGAATGGAACATTGGGGAAACTGACAGGAAAATGTGATTTAAAAAATCAAACGAATTCATACAGTGGAGTTCTTTTAAACAACATCATGAATTTAACTCACAGCTGCTTTAAGTCATTTCTTTAAAGAACACGTTTGGCTAAATCCTGATGAAATGAAGAAATAAAACATTCCCTTTATGTATCTTGTTAAGGGGAGAAAAGAAGAAAAAAAAAGGAAAAAATAGCTGTATGTGTGAACGAGTATTTCTCATGAAATAGGGATTTTATTCGGATCAGATTTGAAATCATTTATTTGCTTGTCTTCATTATGTAGATATTATGAATTGTCATAAAAATATCCATAACGTCTTTACATTATCAAAACATAATGCTTGATTAAACGTTTCAATTCCTGTGTCCATTTAAAAAAAAAAAAAAAAGCTTTTCACTGAAAAATGTAAGAATATTTAGAAAATAGAAACCCCATTTTTTGTTACAGCAAGAAGCCAGCATGAAGCCAGAGAAGCCCCTTATATACAGTCGGGTCCATAAGTAATCAAAATGTAACTTAAGTGGAGATTTTCAGCTTTAATTCAAAAAGTTTAACAAAAATATTGCATTAACCGTATAGGAATTATAGCCATTTTCCCACAATCCCTCTATTCTCATGGGCTCAAAAGTAATTGGACAAACAAACAATTATAAATATAATGACTGTTTTTAATAATTGGACACAACTCCTATGCGATGACTAGCTGAAGTGTGGGACTCATGGACGTGACCACATGCAGGGTTTCTACTGCCTTGACTACAGAAGTCTTCAGTTGCTGTTTGGGTTTCTTTCTGCCTTTAGATTTGTCTTCAATAAGTGAAAACCAAGCTAAGTTAGGTTGACCACAGGTGACTGATTGGGTTTCTTTCACAGGTTCATTAACCATCTGTATCATGAAGAATCATCCTTTTGACAGCGTTTGACTGAATCTGAGCACACTGTAAAAAATGATTGTAAGACCAAATAAATAAAAAATATGTATTTTTTGCAAATAATAATTTTGTTAAAATGAAAACTTTAGAATATTAAGTAAAATCTATATATGTCCTTAATTTATACTTGCAAACCATTAAACATCCAACAGTCAAGTACATTTTACAGAAGATTCTTTGACAAATTTAAGCGAATTAATAGAGTACTTGTGTTCCTTTAGAAAATCAAGTTTATTTAAGTGATGAGGTATTTAAGATGACTAGGTCATTTGCGTGAGCGCGAAAAAAGAATATATCCTGCAATCAACAAACAAGGGTTTTTCCAAATGCATTTTATTTTGGAATTTTTTATTTAATGTATTTGATAATTGTGTTAACACTGAACAATTGAGCTGTCATTTAATTCTGTATATTTAATATTTGGAAATTCGAGTCTTTGATGATCTTTAGCCATATGACAATTTAACATCTCTATGTTTTACATAAAGACACGTTAGTCTTGAATGTGTTACTTTACTTGTGATATGTTTTTGTTTGATTACATTTTGTTGAGATAAAATGTTCTATAGATGTTCATGAATTCTTACGATATATATACGCATCTTCAAACCTCTAAGTTTTACAAAAGACTTTTGTTAAAAAAAAAAAAAAAGGTATTTTCGTTGTATTTTTGAGCTTTTGAGGATTTAAATTAAAGTCTGAGTAGTGGTGGCTATATATTTTGCAAGAGCTCTATATACAGTGTCAAAGTCCTCTGTAAATTCCTGTTAGCTGCAGACACGTTGCTGTGAAGCTAGCATGTTAACTTTAGAAAACAAAGCATGATGCGCTACTTAGCCTCTTTTCAGCCTGAATTAGTACACAATCTTTTAGGAGTAGGCAACTGTGTCCTTACTTGAGTGTCTGTCTCTCTCTCTCTCTCTCTCTCTTCCTTGGAGAAACACTGTTCTTTTATCTTCTATGTATGACAACACCTAACACCTTAGTTGAAATCAAAAATGTCCATGTTTGGCTAATATATACCTTTACGCTTTATAATTTCGGCCCCATGAGCACTTTAAAAAGTTAGCGACTCAAATATTCAGATTGAAATATATTTACTCGGCTCACTGTCATTCCAACATTTTTTCTTCTTTCCCTTCATCTAATTTACCCTCATCCCTCTTGTAAGGATGGCAATCGAGAAGACTTCGGTAATGATGTCATGACAATTCTTGTCCATGGAGATGAGGAGCCAGTCGTGTCAATTGTTCTAGAAGGAAGCAAGGTCCTCTGATTCGTGACTTAAATCTACAACAGTATCCATCAAATCTGAAATACACTTTTGAGGTTTTTCCAAAACTCTTTCTGGGTCTCGATGGACATAAGCTTTCTCCGAATGTCTTTGAAAACCAAGGCATTCATAGGCATTAATCTGTCTTAACCCAACTTTGTTTATACACTATTACATTGTGAGAAAATGTACAGCCTGAAACATGCAGAATGATTGTTGCTGTTAGCATTTTTACTGCTTTTATATTTTCAAGTATAAATGTATAAAGCTGGAAGAGATTATTTAAAAATAAATAGTTTGTTAAAGAAACCTGTTTTTTTTTAACGTTTAAACTATGTAAAGATAATAGAGCACTTGGCTGTGGACTTGCTTAACTTACTTAGAAGACAGGATTTATTTATTTATTTTTTTGCTCAGGTAAAGATTCTGTCCAGTCGTTGCATAGACGTGTAAAGTTTAGATGGCTTGAATAAGCAAACGTTTTATAAACAAAAATGTCATTGCACTTTACTGCAGCTTGAGCTGTTTAAATTCAGATTCTTATTTTTAAGCATCGATCTGTAAGAGCAGGTTAATTCCTTAAAATGAATAACTCGTGATTGCACATTTACCCTCACGGTACTACTTTGTCGTATTGTAACAGTGACTCGTTTTATTTAGCTTAAAATATTTAACACTGAATAAAACAAGTAAAATTTAATTAAAAGAGAAAATAGTTTTTTACTTAATTATATCAGTTAATTACATCAGATAAGTAAGTACGCTAAGTAAGTCCGCACCATAAGACGCACCTAAAAGCCTTAAATTTTCTCAAAAATCGGCCGTGCGCCTTATGTGTGCACTGAGTTCCAAAAATCTGTAAAAATGTTGTGCATTTTTTGTTCTGCACGCCTCCGGTAGGTATAACTACCGGTATGTTGCAAAACATTTGTTTCTCACTAACCATTATGCGCGCCACATTCCAGTCCAGTAGGTGGCGGTAAATGCATCTTAAGTTGGTTTGCCAATAAAAATCAGATGCTTACGAGGCACAATACAAACTACAGACTATCAGTTACGCGGTTGTAAATGGGAATAGAGCAGCGAAAGAATTCAACATCAATGTGTCTATGGTTCAGAAGTGGAGGAAGCAAGAAAATGTACTGTGCTGAGTTAAGAAGACACAGTAGATGAGAACTTTGATGGATTTGTGGGAGAAGATTGATTAAAAAATAATGCGTGTTGTTAAATAGTAGAATAAAGTTCAACTAAACTCACTGTTTTGTTTCTGTTACCTTTTTTGTAGACCGTATGTTTTAGCATGCGCCTTATGATACGCTGCGCCTTATAATACGGTGTGACTTATAATACGGTGCGCCTTATAATACGGTGGAAATGTATGGGTCAAGTACAGACATAGACCCGTAATTGACACTGTACCTTATAATCCGGTGCGCCTTATGGTGCGGAAAATACTGTAAATACTACTCAACATAATTTAACAGGCCATGTTACGTTTACTTTACTTTGTTAATTTCCTTAAGTCATTTATTTAATTTTACAAGTCACACCTGGTCATGAAACTGCTCATCTGTCCAGTTACTTTTGAGCCTGAGAAAATGTACATTTATGGCATTTAGCAGACACCCTTATATCCAGAGTGACTTACATTTTTTTCTATTTCAATTTATACAACTGAGCAATTGAGGGTTAAGGGCCTTGCTCAGGAGCCCATCAGTAGGAGCTTGATGGACGTGGGATTCGAACCTATGACCTTTCGATCAGTAGTACAACACCTTAAACTGAGCTACCACATGCCACATTCATGGAAGGACAACTGGTGAGTTATGGACACACAAGGCTACTGTGGCACAAACTACTGCAAAAAGGTAAATTCTGACTCTGATGAATTCATGAATACATTCGCCATCTTTCTCTCAAGTACTATGTAAATCCTTACTGTTTAAATGTTTACTGTTTAGATGATCCCAGATCATCCCAGACTTTTCTTTTTGTTTACTTTGTGTGTTTGGTCACGCCACCGTGATAACTTACACCAGAGAAGAACTGCTTAACATTGGGCAGTTCACTACAGACACTTTTTAGTGTTATTTATGTCTGTACTTTTTAGAGTTACAAACAGCTGGAACCAGATTTCTTGTGTGTCAACACACTTGGCCAATAAACCTGATTCTGATTCTCATGCCAGATCATGTATGTATATATGAATGTACCAAGAGCACCTTAAAAACCACAACAAATTCATGGTGTGTTTGAGAATAAATCTGATACTGATTCTTATTTTGACGGAAAGATTCAGATCACACGGAGCATCACAGTTTGCTGAGTTTCAAAGTTGCGGAGTTGCAGCACACCGTTGAAGGCACCTACAACGGACATGAGAGCATCAGAACTGGACCGTGGAGCAATGGGAGAAGGAGGCCTAGTCTGATGAATCAAGTTTTGTAAGCACGTATGAATCACCTACCCAATGAAGAGACGGCACCGGGATGCACTATGGGAAGAAGACGAGCCTGAGGAGGTGGTGTGATGCTCAGGGGCAATGTTCTGCTGGGAAACCTTGGGTCCTGCATTCATGTGGATGTTTCTTTGACACATAGCACCTACCTAAACACAGTTTTACATGAAGTTCACCCCTTCATGGTAACAGTGTCCCTAAATGGTGTTTCATCCTCTTTCAGAAGGATGATGCTCTCTGACACACTGCAATCATTGTTCAGGAACGGTTTGAGGATTACGGTAAAGTGTTCAAGATGTAAACTTGGCCTCTAAATTCCCCTTGGACAAACAAGTCAGATCCATGATGTGGTCCACGAGACGTGTCTTCTGTGTGATACGTGACAGGGAAGAGTACAAGAAGTTCTCTGGAGCACATTTTTAACAACAGTTTTGACAACGCAGCATATTTTTTAATAAATAAGGTAGAAGTACGGCGGGAAAAACTACAGAAAAAACTAAAGGCCAGACTTGGTTTTTGGTAAAAGGGCAGACTTGTTTTTCGGGGAAATGGGGGTGTGTGTGTGTGTGTGTGTGTGTGTGTCACGTAAGAAGGTATAGACGCACCTAGAGGTGCCAGGGTACATATTGAGGAGATTTCCTTTGGAGGGGGCTCTTGCCCTTGCTTGCTTTTTTGTGTTTGAACTTTTTTGGGTGGCATGGGTTCTTTTGGGTTTTTGTTTGATTACTTTTGACTTTGACATTTTTCCTTGAGCTCAGTGTTGGCTGATTGGCGGCAATAAAGAAGTTTGCTCATTCTCATCCAGGTTTGGAGAGTCTTCTCATTGTTTAATTTGTATCAATTACAGTGTAACAGTAAAGTTTAGCTTAGATAAATTGTTTAATAGTTAATGTAAATAGTTAATTTTATAGTAAATATAGTAAATTGTTAATCTAAATAGTATTCAATATTCAGCTAAAAGTGCGATTCACCCTGCGATGTGTCCACTCGGAGGTGGGCTCTGAGTTCCGACAGAGGCTTCACCTCTGAGCCTCTCTCTCTCCCTCTCTCTCCCTTTCAGTCATTACATATAGCCCATCAGATATGTTTAAAGTCTTCGACTCGTTGTAATTCATCCCAATTAATACAAAACATCTAACAAAAAGACAAAATATTACATGCTCATAGTTCTGATACCGCTGATTTCAAGAGAATGATCCAAACCCACATATTCAGGTTATTTATTTTGGAATCAAGGCTGCGATTTAAACAAAGCTTATAGTTGCAGTGTTCATAGGAACACGTTAAGTACAGTGCAAAACAGCCCAAAAAACCCACAAAGGAAACAGCTTTGTTTCACAACAGGTGCTGCCAGAATGTGGGTTTACCAAGAATCTAATGCTGCTCTACTAGCTAGAAGGGATATAAAAAAGTATACACACCCCTTCTAAAATGGCCTGTTTATAAGGGGCATGGGGCAAGAACCATTTACCATTCACATTTAACCTCATATTAAAAAGTTATTAGAATCCACCCGTCCTCAATCGGCTGATTCTGATTAACCCCAAATCTGTAGGATTATCCTGACACCTACAGTATGGGGTCCACAGAAAGGTATCAAATCTGGAGACGGGTAAGAAAGAAATTCTGAGTGATGAACATGAGGTGCCAAAGGTGACATCTCCGATGACACTGGTCCAAAATAGTCAGAAGGAAGATGGAAACTTATAAGAGAGGCTGCCAAGAGACATGGTGGCAACATTAACGGAGGTGCAGGAGTATCTGACGCCAAGTACTGGTCAATACTGGCGTATGACTACAACATGTCATGAGTCGTGGACAAAATGTTGTCAAAACAGCAAGACAGCATTCCACCCAAAGAACACTGCACTCACAGTGAAGCACGGTGGTGGCAGTACAACGGTCGGCTTCTTCAGCTGAAACTGGGGCTCTAGTCAAGAGGGAAGGAATCATGAATCGCTCCAAAGACTTCATTTAAAAGACTCAAAAAAAAGAAAGCACTAAAGGATGGACAAGCAACTCCTCCATTTGGTAATAGATGAAAACTGAAACGTTGGAACAAGGAAGGTTGGTCCATGGGTTCATGCCACTGGAGCCAAATTCTGACCCTACCGTCTGTGAGCCACAGTGGAAATTCAGATTCATCAGACCAACTTCATCAGGCTATGATTTTCTTGCCTTCAGCTGTCCTGTGCACACAGCTTTCTGCAGCTCAGCTTTCTGTTCTTGGCTGACAGAAGTGCAACATGATGTGCTCTTCTACTATTATAGTCCATTCAGATATCCATCTCAGCTTTGACCTCCTGTGTGATCTGAGAGGCTTATCTGCTCACCATGGGTGTAATGAGTGGTTATTTGAGTCACCGTAGCCTACTAATCGGCTCGAACCGGTCTGCCGGTTCTCCTCTCACATCAATAAGGCGTTTCGCCCACAGACCTGTGGCTTACTGGATGTTTATTTCCACACCATTCTGTGTAAAATCTATAGATGGTGGTGTGTGTAAATCCCAAAAGATCAGCAGGTTAAGAAATCCTCAAAACAATCATGCCACTGAGTTCATATTGTTACTGATATTTGATATGAGAATTGACTGCAGCTTCTGGTCTGCATGACATCTGTATGATTTTTGTGCACTGTCCTGCCGCGACATGATCGAGTAGCTGCATGATGTCAGTGTGGATGGAAAAGTGTTCATTATAAAGATGTCGTGATTGAACTGGTCAGTGTGTGCAAATTGGACAAACCTCAAGAACAGCGTAGGCAGAAAAGCAAACTTACCATCATATGGTAGTCCTCGTGACCTTCAATTGGCTCAGTCACAACATTTTTGATGGACCCCATCGGGATTTTTTCTGTTCTTTCTGCAAACCGAACATAAAAAGCAACGACTGAAATTAATTAACAAACAATTGTTAACCAACAAACAGTGACTTAAATAAGAAGAAAACGACGATGTCATCACCCTTTGTTCCGATCCACAGCTGATCCTGTTCCAGTTTGAAAGTGAGCCGTACTTTTCCGCCAGATTTGTTGTACATTCCAGATAAAGGCACTGTTGGTAAACGCTCCTAAACACATGAATATAAATAAATGAAGAAATGAAAGTTGGGTTCATAAGAGTTCATCAAACACCTTTAGTATTTAATACATTAAAACTTGTTAGTAAGCATAACAGCACTGCATATAATAGATAACAGTTCAACATAGATTACCTTTGCTCCTTTTACTGACGGCATAACATCCTCAGGTTTTCCTTTGTCCAACACTTTCCTATGTTGCTACAACGGGAAATGATTTATACGTTATGACAACGTTAATAGAGCGATCGAGGCTAAACCCATTATGGATATGTTTTTAGATTTATCTCTATGATCACGTGCAATTTCATAAATAAGGATTCCCACCTTTTGTCTGCACAAAGGCTCTTTTTTGTTTTCCTCAGCTTTGACTTCTTGTTGAATTACTTCCTTCGGTGTATTTACAGCTAGTACATCATTTATTGTAGACCCAACCACCATTATTTTCGCACCGTTTGTTACTTTAATTTCACGAAGTGTTTTGTCCTCTGGCAGCAGTCCTTTGTACATCACCTTCTGCATAGCGGGTGGAAGACCTACGCGAGAGAATTCACACAGTGAACAGCGACCAAAAGTCTGTGGACGCCTGACCATCACACGCTCCTGTCCCAAATTTTATAATAACCTCCATTAGATTGTGGATTGTGGCTTTCTAAGTTCTTCCGATCCGACCTTTTCAAAACCATGTCTTCATGGAGCGCTGTGCTTTGTGCACAGGTTCAAGGTCATGATGGAACAGTGTTTACGTTCCAGTGAATGGAAATTGTAACACTACAGCGTTATTATACAACAGAGACATTTTATACAATTGTGTGCTACAATCTTAGTTCCAACAATTAGGGAAAGAACCACATATCAGTGTGATGGTGAGGTGTCCACAAATCTTTAGGGCGTATAGTGTAGATAAATCTTAATGCACAAATGTATTATAGCCTCTTTCTAAACATTTGCGTAATTGTCACCAAGCAACAGTCTTATCCGTCACCACTGCAGAGAGAGTTTGCCCTGTGATCCTGAAAGGTACCGAGCTTTACCTCACACACAAATGAGAATCACTACCATTTATACTGCACATATTCGCTTTATACAAATGCACACAAAATCATCCTCAATCTGGAATTTATAGGGTTTTTTTTTTGTATTTTCCTCATGTCCTGGAGTTGCAGAGTACAAATTTTGATAATCTTGAAGACAGACATTTTTAGCAGCTTTGTAGCTTTATAAAAAACAGCAAAAACAATTACATGAATCTTATGTGAAGATCAGAACCTGCACATCATGTAAAAATGAGTAATTAGCACTGTGCTTTTTAAAGTGTGTGTGTGTGTCTGCAGAGACAAACATTAAAAATGGAATAGGTTCTGAGGTTTTGTTAGAGACACGGTGCGAACTTGTATTTCATTGTTTAAATTCATTTCTGAGGAAAAACAAGGATGAAAACTGCTATTATTTGCTGTATTCAAACCCTTGACTAAAAGTAGTCTCTTACCAGTAAGTGTGTGAATTCTCTCTTTCAGCTTAGCTCCAGTTCCATCTAAAGGTATTTTAAGATCATATTTGTTTTTGTTCCAAATAATTTTCAGTTCCACCATCTCCTTCCCCTCATCGCTTTCGTCTCCGTTACTGACAGCGGAGACCTGAGACGAGGAGGTGTTTTCTCCATCGGTGACGGCTTGTTCGACCCCTGCTGCGTCTCCTTTACAGCCTTCGTCAGACGAGACTTCTGATGCTTGGAGGCTGACTTCGGTTTCCATTTCCACTCCCTCACTTCCTGCATGATCAATGACAGATGGATGCATCAGGACAGTAAAACAGATGACTTCCAGATTCAGTATCAAAATTTGCTGAATATAAAACAATAAACGCACCACTAAGATTTGTATTTATTTAAAAATAAATAAATAAATAAATTCAGAAAGAACTTTCTAGTAAATACCTTTTAGACATTAAAAACTGATCATTATGATGATTAGTGTTTATTTAGAAAACACTGCTACAAACCAGCACTTAATGCACTTGTCATGTTATGAGGTCTTCTGTAACACTAAAACAACTGATCGTTTACATCATGATGTGTTCAAAATATACTTTTTTTGACTAATTATACACAAGCGTTCTTATTCAAAGCGACAAAGATGCTGATGCTAAATGATTAGCCTGATAGTTAAGCTAGCTAGCTAGCTAGATGACGTTAGCAAGCTAAACGCTAAACCATCTAGAAACGTCTCCATGGTAACCCGGCTAGTTAAATAAACGCCAACACAAAACCGTTCACTCACTTTGTGCCACTACGTGCTTTCTAACCAACCGTCCGGTGTTTTTATTTAGATTTCTTTATTTAATTTTAAACCTGAAACCGCCTGACTTGGTTAGCCGTTAGCATGTGAGCTAACAGAGCCCCTTAAGTTCGTTAACAGTTTTTGTTAGTGGTTCAGTTTTTCAGGTAAATTCCCTGTTTATCTACGAAAAACAATCCCGACACGTTTAAAACATGTTACAGAGACGCGACTGGATTTAACTGAATAGTCATAACGACTGCAGGTTTTCTGCATGAACCTACCATCCTGGGCCGCCATGATGATTGTGTACAATATGAGGAATGCCTGCTGGGAAAGAACGCGCTGTCATCACATGAACCACGCCGGCTTCCGTACGTGATTCCTTCGCGATTCCGAAAATCTGGAAAAATACGTTTGTTTATTTTATTATTTTTGTTCTTCATTTTGTCCGAAACAAAGCGTTCCTGTTGGTACTTAATACTCTTTATTCAAAAACGAAAACTTAACTAAAGGCAGAAAATAATTCAAAAGCTTTTTATTGTATATAGCTTGCTATAGCTAAAAGGTTGTAACTTCTATATTCATATTCACACACACACACACACACACACACACACACACACACACACACACACACACACACACACACACACACACACACACATCATGTGAGAGATCATTAGTAGTCTAATTACAAAGACACGAACTTTAAATAGTTTTAAATTGCATGCTTGGTTGATTTAGTGCTAAAATAGACAAAATCCTGACTTCATATAGAGTCTAAACTAAGACTAAATGTGTTAGTTAGAGTTCTCCTGTTTATGTCAGACTACAGTCTTAAAACCCCATCATTAATTCGGTCCTGGGAAGTTTTCCAAAAGAGCCAGTGGAGACAGACCTAAGTGATCACATGCTGGTCAGATCTGACATTCCTGCTGTGTGTGTGTGTGTGTGTGTGTGTGTGTGTGTGTGTGTGTGTGTGTGTGTGTGTGAGTGTGTGAGTGTGAGTGTGTGAGTGTGAGTGAACTTATTTAGAGTTTCCAACCAAAACCCCACTTGATCATATGTAACATTGATTAGAGTTTATTGTTTTCCTGAAATTGATCTCAGTTTTTATTAAGAGAAAAAGAGAGAAAGAGAAAGAGAGAGAGAGAGAGAGAGAGAGATGGCAGACATCAGAACATATAATGTAGTGATTCTGGGAATAGCGTTTTTGCTCGTTTTTACAGCCTTCACCACCTGTGGAAATATAGAAGTGAGTAAGACCTTTGTTAATAATCTATTCTTAATGTCATATGAATGTTTGATTATAATGTCAGATATATTATATGGGTTTGTATCATGTCAGATTTCTTCAGTTAAACTGGAGTCTATACCACGTTCATTGTGGTTAAAGAGTTCTAAAAGACAAGCTCTGACTCTAGAAAGGTTTAACAGATCATCAAATTAGCTCTGGATTTTCACAAAAGAAGGGAAAAGTTCAAAACTATAAAAGTGTGTGGATTAGTCATGTGTCAAAATACTGCAAATGTACAGTAAATCCACTTGAAACACTGCTTCATGATCAGATCAGATCTAATCTCTGTCTGATTTCTTGCTTGTTATGATGCATGTTATGTGATGTTGACTGATGCAACACAGATCATGAGATCATGTATGATAACAAGGGGCATTATCTTAATCTTAAAACAAAGTGCCATTGTTTTCTATAGAGGTTTACAGAAAGGCCATGAGTTGTTTCTTTTTGTCTGTGTTGTTTTCTTCTGATTGCATAATAAAAAAAAAATCTGATATTTTTACATATATTACATTATTGTGACCGGTGATATCTTATGTATCGTCTTAGTGTCTGTTGGTGGTCTGAAACATAATGCGGTAACCATGGAGATGTCTCACGATGTCTGGTAATGAATCTGGAGACTACTGGTTCATGATCACTAGGATGTCCACAACAGTATAGTTGCCAGTTTCTTCTTATTAAGTCATTTTCTTAATTAATGGCCACTAATAAGGAAATTGTCTAACATCATCCAGTCATCCTATTTTTGCCTTTTTGGACTCTGCACTCAGAGGACCTGGCTTTTTCCAGGCAGGGATTAAGCTTTGACTGCATGACTTGACTTCCTGAATGATCTTTGGTACTTTTCCACTCGACAATGGAGTTTATTGTTGGTTGTTTTTACGTCTGTGAGAAAGCTGTTAGTCAATCGCTGGAATCCTCCTCACATGATAGACAGGCAGACGAGGGCTTGGAGGTTACGTCTGCAGAGCCGTTCATAGACCTTTATTGTGTGATATGCCTCTTTTGATATCCTGTTGATATTTCTGTCTTTTTTTATTTTTATTTGTGTGTTTTGTGTATAGCCCTGGAGGCTGTTGTGGGTGGGATGGGTCAGGCGTGGATCCTGGTTTGTTTGTTGGTTTCTCTTTAATTTGAAATAGAAACGAGTTTAAAAAAACAAACAAAAAAAAAAAAAACGACAAAAAGCACATTTGAAAGTGACATGACATACGGTGAACCATACTCAGAATTCGTTCTCTGCATTTGACCCATCCAAAGTGCACACACACAGCAGTGAACACACACCCGGAGCAGTGGGCAGCCATTTATGCTGCGGCGCCCGGGGAGCAGTTGGGGGTGATTCGGTGCTTTGCTCAAGGGCACCTCAGTCGTGGCCGGCCCGAGACTCGAACCCACAACCTTAGGATTACGAGTCAGACTCTCTAACCATTAGGCCACGACTTTACTTCTCTGATTACAGGTAAACCAGATGTGTGTGTACATTATATTAAAACTAATAATGCATTTCTATACCAAGAGAAAAATAATAGATATGGTGAAAACCCCTTTTGTTTTCTTGAGAACATGAGAAATAAAAATATCTTCAGGCTTTTCTGGATTTCTGTAGGATCTGTGATGTTGACAGCAGATACTTACAGAGAGGATGCCTGTAGTGGTCAGTATTGGATTGAAAATAGAAAAGATTTGAAGCCACATTTTAGTAGATAGTCACGTCTGAGTCATTTTGGAGAATTTCCAAGCATGACTTAACATAAATAAGTCCTCAACTTCTAAAACGTCTTCCATCATTGCATGGAATGGCCATGTTTCAGAAATGTATCTTCATTTCCAGTGCAGTCTCTGGAGTCCCGTCGTTATTACAGTGTGTCTGTTGATATTTCACCGTGGACTAGACAAAGTGGTGTGTAGAACTCGTACATTAGAAATTTATCATCTGAAATCAGGCTGTGATTGTTGTGATATTATGGATAAAGATGGATAATGCCAAAAATGGGCAAAAGTTTGTGCACCCCTGACCATTACACTTATACGTGATTGGTAAACATCTGTTCTGTGAAGGCTTTCCACTAGATGTTGGAGTGTGTCTGTGGGGATTTGTGTTCGTTCAGGTACAAGAGCATTAGTGAGATCAGACACTGATGTTGAGCCAGGAGACTCCAGTTCCAGTTCATCCTAAAGGTGTTCAGTTGAGTTGAGGGTTGAGTTCTTGAAGTTCTTCCAGTCTAACCTTAACCTCCACAGCATGTTTTCATGGAGCTCTGGGCTTTTGTGCACAGGAGCATTGTTTTAGTGAAGGGCAATTGTAATGCTAGAGCATACAAAGACCTTCTATACAATTGTGTGGTTCCATCTTTATGGAAACAGTTTGGGGAAGATGAAAGTACAGAGGGTGTGATGATTGGGGTGCACATACTTTTAACCATATAGTGCTAAAATCTTATACAGGTGATGTTCCTATTTGGTGTGTTATGTTATGAGATGGTTGTCTCAAGGTGTCTGATGTAGCTCTGATGTATTTCTTTGGGCTGATATACTAGTTCGAGAGGATCTCTTGTCTTGATGTTCTTGATGGGATTATTTTCCAAGCTCAACGTGTTTCCATCACGTTATTTTCATTGCATTAGTAATTTGCTTCATTTCTCTTCAGCAAACTGTGGTGAAAAGTCTGGATAACGCTACGTTCAGTGGAAGCGGCTATCACAGGTAAGTAAGGTTTTATCTAACAGAGAGATGGAAATTCAGAGAGAACAGTAAAGTACTCCTTTCTTGTATCTTGTCCTGATTCCATCACTACATAGCTAAGTCTTAAGTTTATACCTCCTGCACTCTTTATTTCATTTGTTTGCATTTATTTTACTTTTTTCAGCCTTGGCATAATATATGGAGTTTTTTCGTTTGCAAATTTATTCGCTCCCTCTGTGGTAGCGGTAATCGGAGCACGGTTTAGCATGTTCATCAGCGGACTCCTATACAGGCAAGTACCACAAATTACACAATATATCCGGTAGTGCATATTTAGTATAGTACATGTTTGTTTAAAGGGGGCACGGTGGCTTAGTGGTTAGCACGTTCGACTCACACCTCCAGGGTTGGGGGTTCGATTCCCGCCTCCGCCTTGTGTGTGTGGAGTTTGCATGTTCTCCCCGTGCCTCGGGGGTTTCCTCCGGGTACTCCGGTTTCCTAACCCGGTCCAAAGACATGCATGGTAGGTTGATTGGCATCTCTGGAAAATTGTCTGTAGTGTGAGTGAATGAGAGTGTGTGTGTGCCCTGTGATGGGTTGGCACTCCGTCCAGGGTGTATCCTGCCTCGATGCCCGATGACGCCTGAGATAGGCACAGGCTCCCCGTGACCCGAGAAGTTCAGATACGTGGTAGAAAATGAATGAATGGATGAATATTTGTTTAAATATCTTATTTTTTTCTTTTATTTTCTTTTAGTGGTTATATAGCTGTATTTATTATTCCATCGACCTGGTCGTTTTATTTCACCTCGGTGCTGATTGGGATGGGAGCAGCCTGTAAGTATTCAGTGTCCTCAGGGTGTTCATTCAGCTCTGTTTACACTTTAATAATAAATCCAAAAAAAATGAAAGGGATCGTTTAGGGTTTTTAATTAGTGCTGCTACGAATAAACTATTTCACAAAGCAGATCTTTACGTCTAGTCAACAAGAGATGGCAATAACTGAATTTACACAAATGAACCAGTTCAAAAGTTTAAACACCCTTCATTCTTAACACCGTGTTTAGTGTTATCCGGATGATCGGCGACCGATTTGTTTAGGATTTGTGATAGTTATGAGTTATAGTAATCTTTTGTTTTTAGTTAGTACTACCCTTCAGAATCTATATAAGATATTTGCATCTTTCCCAGAAGTCAAAATACCAGATTAAACTTATCATCCTGTTTAAAATTTACACCCCCTGACCCACTGTCCTGGCTTTTAAAGGTGGGGTGCACGATGTTTGAAAATGCTTCAGAAAACCGAGTCGGGCTGACTAACAAAACAAAAGTGTAGCCAATGAGCAGAAAGGGGCGTGTCTTGTCAATATGCGCAGAGAGAGTGTTCATTGCGCATGTCTGACATTAGCCTTTGCCGTTAGCCCTGCCTCGAGTTCTAGGTGTTGAACATTGTCTTCCTCGTGAAACGGAGCTAAACCTTTCACGTTACAACACACAGTACTACAAAAACACATTTGTATTACCATAGTATTACTCATTGTGTTCATTTACTGATAAAAATATCCCCATCAGGTTCTGCCATAATAGTTGCCTGGGTTACGCATGTATGTGTAGGACGGAGCTATCAATACAGGGGTTACACCCATTTGGGTTAGGGTCGTGTTTGTTTTGGTGATTTCAAATGTCAACATTGGCTTTCGAACATTGTGCACCGCACCTTTAATGAATCATGTTGCCTGCTTGAGAATCAGTGATATTTTTCAAACAAAGCTTTTTTTTTTTTGCTGGAAAACCAAATTATATGCAGTACCGAGAGGAATTTTCTGAAGAACTCTGGGCGGTTTATCTTCTCAAGACAAACAAGGGACTTTCACTATCATAAAGTTTCCCTCCGTTTTTTTGTGTCCATATTCGGTATCGAGTGCCTTTGTCATGTCTCACTCCAAAGTGGTGAAGCTCATGTGAAAGTAGACACTGAGTCTAAGAAATTATATCTATATTTTCTTTTTCTTCTAATCTACTTATCAACAGGGGGGAAAGAACACGCATCTAAAACACACTCCAAGCCATCAGAGTCCTGACTCATTTTATATCAGACTGATTAAAAACGTCCCATAACCCAAATGCCAGAGTACTGTTAAAAAGTTTAATAATCAATCATTGTGATAAATTCAGTTATTATATCTTTTGGAAATATCTGTCAATCAGGGCAAGAACTAAATAAAAAAAACTACTTCTTATTATTGCTCACATTCTTACAAGGTGTATGACTGTAATGTAATGTAATGTGGCTGTAATGTGCTGAGATCATCATTTGACCTTCGTTATAGATCCTCTTTTTTTGACAAACACAGTGATACAGCCACACTGCCAGCTCTAGATGTTTGCTGTTTAATAAGTCATTAAAGGATAATCTGGTCCGATCTCAAACCAGTTGTTTGAAGCGAAATACTGGAATCCTATAATATTCATTCAGGGTCCTCAGGTTTTTCACCCTTGATTTGTTTCCGCAGTGCTTTGGACAGCTCAAGGTCGCTTTCTGGTTGGGAATTCGGACACCTCTACTATTAACAGTAACACAGCGATATTTTGGGCTTTGTTACAATGCAGGTAACCAAGACTTTGTACTGAAGGTGATTTAATAGTAACGTGAAAGTCTTTAACGATTCATAATTCAGATCCATATCTCAAGAAGTCATGTGTGAAAAAATTTCTGAACCTTATTATTTGTTAAATAATTTGTGTTGTAACCTTCATTCTTTTTCTTCCAGTATGTTGTTTGGCAACCTTTATGTTTATATAGACTGGAAAGGAAAAACTGACATATCAGGTAAGATATAAAGATCTTAAAAATCAATACAAAGTTGTTTGTATTTATTTTTTTTGTTAGCAGCCGTTTACAGTCTGTCTGAAATCATAAAGCTCTTGGAGTTCAAGGGAATGTAGGGGAATTTATGAAGATCTGTTGAGCTCGGATTAAATATGAGTCAGTTATTAAGTGCAGATGCTTTCTTTCTCCATTCAGGAAAATAACTGATCGATTTAAAAAAAGACAAAACAAAAGATTTTGGTTTTGATCTCAAATCTGTTATGAAAAAACCTGAAAACGACAAAATTCCCCCAGAATAACTGATGCTTGTGCGTTCAGACACTCGTTTCATCGTGTCTTTAATCACCGAAGTGTGTTTGTGTTTTATTTGTTTTCTTTAATAGACGAAGACAGAAAGACGATGTTTATCACTCTGTTGGTCATCTCTGCGGTCGGAACTCTAAGTTTCCTCCTTCTGCGAAAGTCAGGTGGCGAGGAAGAGGAAGGCGTTCTGTCCGAAGAGGAAGGCCAGCTCTTGCTCTCATCCCGATCGACGTACAGGAAAACCTACTTTTATACACGTTCTCATTTTTTTGCCTGTCGTGATTATTTATAAGGTTTAAGGGTTGCGGGGATTTTGTTCGATCTGACTTTACTAGGTTCTTATGTTACAGATTTAAACAGCGAGCCAGCGACGCCTTAAAAGAGGCCAAGGCAGATTTCAGTAAGTGACATCATGCCTGTTTATATTATCAGTGCAGAATGCTCTATTACAGCACGAAAGACAAAAACATGTTTGAAATGTCTTCTGGGAAATGACTAAGTCTGGATTAAATCACACCATGACCGAGAAACCAAACATTTATTCAAATGTGAACCTTAACTTAATGGGTGTTAATGATCACTGGTGTACTGCACTGAGTTTGCCTCCACATTATACTCACCATGTTGATTTATCCCAAACAAAGACAAATGGAAATTAAACTGGAAATGATTTTGTAGTTTAATTGCCATTAAAAGTGTGTGTGTGTGTTTGTGTTTTGTAATATTTCTGCAACCTTTAACGACTTATTTCTGTTCTGTTCCTTTAAGAGACAATTCTGCACCTTTTTTGCACAAAAACAATACTACTGTTAAGCTTCTCCATGGCGTACAGTGGTAAGTTTTATACAGTGACAACACTTTATGTTAAATTCTTTTCTTTACGTGGCTTATTGCTGATAGCCACGTTTCCTCCTCTTAGGTCTGGAGCTCTCCTTTTACAGTGGTGTATATGGAACTTGCATCGGAGCTACGACTCATTTTGGAGGCAGCTCCAAAGCCCTGATAGGCATGTCAGGGATTGTGGTGGGAATCGGCGAGATTGTTGGTAAGCAAACGTTCCAGTTTGGAGATGATTAAGAAGCTTTAATGCACTGTTTGGCAGTCGTACAATTAATAGCGAAGAACAGCGTCTTTCTGTAACGTCGAACAAGGTCAGAAACACGAGTATCTCAGAGGTTCCTGATGCATTACAATGGTCCATTCTCTGGATGACACTCAGAGAAATGAGTTATCTCTAGAGTTCAAATGTGAGTCATCTCTGAGCATCTCATGCTCTGAGCTGAAGTGAGTCAGGCTGAATTAATGATTCAAAGGAAGAAAAGTCTGGAATTTGGGTCAGAATCTTGGGAAATTTGCATAAAATGTGTCATACACCAACCCAGATGCTGCAGTAACTCCAACTTTCATCATGAATGATGTGAATATGTTGTGACAGGCAGGGGCAGCAGCCAATCAGGAGAGAGAGAGATATTAGAAGAGAATAGAATAGAATAGAATAGAATAGAAGCCTTTATTTTGTCACATATACAGTACATTACAGCACAGTGGGGGACGTTGTGGCCTAATGGTTAGAGAGTCTGTCTCCTATCCCTAAGGTGCACTTTGGATGGATTAAATGCAGAGAACGAATTCTGAGTATGTGTCACCGTACTTAGCCATATGTCACGTCATGTCACTGCCTGGCCTGGATGCAGGCAGGAAAATGGATGACACTGTTCACTTAGTTCACTTTTTTTTTTCACAAATTTTTTCTTCTCATATCCCAAATTTGGATTTGGGTTTTCTTCCTGAACATAAAAGGAATTTATTTGTTTTCTAATATTGTAGGAAGCTAGTGAGTGATCATGAAAGTCAGACCACAGTCTACACTTCATCCACCTGCAGAGGTGTAGCTCCAGGTGCACATGTGAAACCTACAGTGAAGTGAAGTTTACACTCCCTAGCAGCAAAGCGGTGTAAAAACCCACATAAGCATGGAAGAGCAAACAGCAGGAGCAGCTTCCTGCCATGTGTTTACACTTTGTAGTTTGTGCACCATACTGATGACTGATGAATAGCACCAGCACTGAACAATGGATAAAAACGTGACAGATGTTGGCTGAGTCAGAGGTTGTCATGGTGACACAGTGTGATGTTTTTTTTTTGATGCCTTGTATATGATCAATTTTTTCTGTATGTATATAAGATAAGAATAGCTCATTAATCTAGTATATAAAAATGATTTATAATTAACAGTAAATCTATTCACATCAAAAACCATAAGCCTTATATTTTTTACTTAAATTTTCCCATCACTAATAATTTATATGTGAACATGATCTAAAGCCTGTGCGTTAATTGTACGTTAACTGTACATTATCATTGCTGCTTGTTGGATTAATTAGAAAAATATTCTAAAAAAAAAATAATATATAATACAATAAAAACTTGACAGTCTACATCCTATGCTATTTATTTTTTTTAAAAAAGGAAAGAAATATTACTACCTGGCTGACCTGTTTGTGAATAAATTAGCTTTTTTTTTTTTTTTAAAGTTAACTTTTTATTTATAATTAAAAAATAATAATATAAAGAGATTTCAGATGATTATAACTCATGTATCAGTAGTGAGCAAATGTGATGGTTTTGTTCTCCTTGCTGTAATTTAGTTAGCTAGCTAGAGTTAGCAGGCTAGCTCACGTGTTTAGACAACTCGTACAAAAGATCAAACCGAGATGATCGATTTGATGTGCACCAGAAATCGAATCGTATTCTCTGTAGTACTGGGAAGTGATGCACAATATCCCATATCTCACAGCTGTGAAATTAATATCGGAGCAGCGCAGGCAACGGTAACTACACCCATATTACTAAATATTATTGAAACTGGCAATAACTCTTTCTACAGAACTTTCTGCTCAATATCGCCAACTCCTGAAAATCCCCACCCAAATTTAATTAATTAATTATTTATTTTTTTACAGTGGAGAGTAAATGTAGGGTTGAGAGCCAGTATACCACATAGACTAATAATAATAATAATAATAATAATAATAATAATAATAATAATAATAATAATAATAATAATTGCTATATTACATTACAAACACCGTTTATTTGTAGAAACTTCTGAGGTTATGGTTGGACTAGGGTTATAGAGGATGTAGCTGGACTGGATGTGTTTACTAGAGGGATTCTTTCAGGTGGAGGTCTGTTTGGCCTTGTGATGAAGAACAACCACTTCAGACGCACGTCAGTTGTCTTCCTCGGAATGGTGGTGCATTTTATTGCCTTTTATCTGATCTATCTCAACATCCCAAGCGATGCTCCCGTGGTCTTGGACTCTAGCCCACAGCTCATTCCTTATCTGTCTCCAAGGTACAGCAACCACAACAGACTCTGTATGTCACCATCTGTATTTAATGGCTGTTTGGTGTTGGATATAAATATGTTTTGGTTTCTCGCAGCGTGTCCGTCGCCTTACTCTGCAGTTTTCTGCTCGGACTCGGAGACAGCTGTTTCAACACTCAGCTTTACAGCATCCTAGGGTGTGTCTACACTGAACAAAGCATTCCAGCCTTCGCTATCTTCAAGTTTGTTCAGGTACAGAATTGATTAATGCTGACAAGAAATAATAAAAGAGTGAATTGTTCATAACAACAACATAAAATAACATAACACTGATCGCACAAGAGATAAATCCCTTATGTAGTGCCTTCTTTTTTTTTTGCTTACACACAAAACAAAAAAAAGTTTGACGTACACTAGTATTAGTCACCTTCTCAGTGCCGCTCTGTTTGCCAGACTACATGCTTTAACATGCGTATTGCACACATTCCTGTAACGAGAGCTAATTATTATGCACACAAGCAATAATATGAGCTAATTTGAACTAATTAAAAGAGATAAAACTGGCTACAGAACTGGTCTGTAAGGAAAAAAAATCCAAAGGTCACGAAATGTATTTAGAGTATTTATACTGGGAGAGAGAGAGAGAGAGAGAGAGAAAGAGAGAGAGAGAGAGAAATAGTGATGTTGATTAATTTGAAGTTGACACAGCAAGAGCATTCTGCTCTTAAAAATGAACGGGTCTTTGTAAAATGGGTAGATGTGTGCTTTAACTCTCTTTATTTGAATATATTGTCTTCTGGTTAGCTAGGATTCTGACTTTTGTGTACTATCTGCTTAACTAGGGAAAAGCTTAAAGCTTCGGCACAAATTTCTCATCTCTACTCAACCCCCCCCGACTCCACCTACTTCACCCTCCCTGACTGCAGAACACTCTGCAGGACCTTTACTTCTATTCTGACTGCACCTACATCTCACAGTCAGGGTTCCCTTATTCCTTTGTCACATTTCTCAACTGTAGCAGCAGAAGAGATTTTACAACTCATCTGGTCTTGCAATCCTACCACCTGCCCATTGGATCCACTCCCCTCCTCTAGTCTCCAGACCATCTCGCAAGACCTTCTCCCCTTCATCACCATGAGCATCAATGGATCCCTAACATTTTAGTCATGTACCACCTACAAGAGAGCAAGGGTTATTCCCATCCTGAAGAAACCTGCTGTGCATCCATCAGACATCATTAACTACAGACCGGTATCACTTCTCTCTCTTCTTTCAAAAATTCTTGAATGCATTGTCTTTAAAGCAGCACATTCCACAGAGACTGCTCTTTTTGGATGTCTCTGAGAAACTACATGCTGCTAGATCATCCAAGCTGTCATGTTTGATACGGTCAACCACAAAACTCTCTTGTCCACCCTCAGGACTCTTGGAATTTGCGGATCAGCTTGGGAATGGTTTTTTTCCTACCTGGAAGGTCGCTCATATGTAGTAACATGGAGGGGAGTAACATCTGCTCCACGCAAACTCTCCACAGTTGTCCCATAGGGCTCAGTACTTGGTGCTCTTCTTTTCTTCCTGTATACTCACTCTCTGGGCAAAGTTATTTCCTCACACAGGTTCTCTTACCACTGCTATGCTGATGATACACAACTTATCTTCTCTTTCCGGCCTCAACTTCTGTTCAGATCTCAGCATGTCTGGCAGACATATCATCATGGATGACGGCTCATCAGTTGCAAAACTGAATTACTGATCATCCCTGGTGATTCATACCAAGGTCATGACCTTGCTATATCCCTGCATAACGATCTGCTCTCCCCTTCAGCCACAGCTCACAACCTTGGGGTAACCATGGACAATCAACTGTCCTTTTCCTCTCATGTTGCTAATGTGACTCGCTCATGTCGGTACCTTCTCTACAACATTAGAAGGATTCGGCCATTTTTGTCCACACAGACTGCTCAGGAACTTGTTCAGTCTCTGCAAATGATCCAAAATGCAGCTGCACGATTTGTTTTCAACCAGCCTAAGTTCTCACATACCACCCCGCTGCTGCGATCTCTCCACTGGCTTAAGGTAGCTGCACGCATCAGATTCAAAACACTGATGCTGGCCTACAAAGCCAAAAATGAACCAGCTCCCTTTTGCCTCAAAGCCCTCATCACTCCGCACACTGCACCCCACACCCTCAGAGCTACAAGCACTGCGCGACTGGTCCCACCATCTCTCAGATAAGGAGGTAAGTATACTACAAGACTATTCTCTGTTCTGGCACAGAGATCGTGGAATGAAGTTCAAGTTCAAGTTTATTTATATAGCACATATACAAACAGCCACATGGCTGACCAAAGTGCTTCACAGTGCGTTTGACATTTCAGATACACTTAAAAAAATACACAATAAGATAGTTCAAGAAACTAAAATAAGAATTATTTTAAAAAAAAAATAACCAGTTTAAAAGAAAGTAATATAGATATAAACCATAAGATATAACAGACATAAAACCCTAGGCAATCATGAAAAGGCTAGAGAAAATAAGTTTGTCTTTAGCATGGACTTAAAACTAGAAATGGTCGGTGCCATCCTAATCTCTAGTGGCAGGGAGTTCCATAATTTAGGGGTAAGAAAGTGTTTAATTTTGGAGAGAATCCGCAGTTGGTAAAAGCTAGACCCGATAACGGATGAGATGTGTTTGTCAAATTTTAAGTGCTGATCACTAAAGATGCCAAGATTCTGCACCCGTGAAGATCTAAAAACAGATAAACTCTCTAGACTAAACATTATTACCTCAGTCTTTTCTTCAATTAAAAACAGGAAATTTTGTGCGAGCCAAAATTTAAACTCTTCTAAAGATTTTAGAAGAGCTTGCTGAAGGATTGTTTTTCCTAATTGGTAAGTAGATTTGGTTGTCATCAGCATAGAAATGAAAGGATACACCATGTTTCCAGAGAATAGAGCCCAGGGGTAGCATGTATAAAGAAAATAGAGAAGGAGCTAAAATAGAGCCTTGTGGAAGGCCATAGGACAGCGTGGCAGGGGGGAAGGAAAAGTTACCCAGTTTCACTATGAATTTTCTGTCAGTCAGGTATGACTGAAACTGAATGAACTTCCCCTAGGGGTCCAGACAGCTGAGTCTCTTCTTCAAACAAACTTCTACATGAAATACCTTCTCCCCTGTTTGTTGTATGTGTATTTATATATTTTTTTTATAAAAAACAAGAAACTTTGAACAATGTTTTAGGCTCATGTCGTGCCCATCTTAAGTCTGTAACCTAATAAACCAGAGTATTACATGATAGAAACTTAAAAGTACTTTTGTAGGTCACTCTGGATAAGCCATGTGTGGTTTTTCTTCTTCACTCTGCATTGGTGCAGGCCAATGAATAAAAAATTAAAAAACAGCCAAACTCTCGAAGACTGGATTCAGACGACGATTGGTTTATTGGTGGTAGAGCAAACAAACCAGTTGGTACGAGGGGTCTAAGTGGCGGAACCACCCAAATTGTACCTATTGGACTTAAGTGTTCTTATATACATTTCATACATGTTCCTCTGAACCCAGTTCCCTTGTTTAGGCTTCGTCCAATCACGTTTCAGCGCTTGTGGCACTCAGTGTTATTTGCCTTGCAAGTTTTCTATTCTTGCCTTCACAAGTTCATCTCCAAAATGGGGAATGTTTCATCTCCTCCCTTAGATCATAGCGTTTCTCCAATTTTCTGAAGCCCATACAGTAACTTGTCTATACATTTTACTTCATTTTACTCTGAAACTTTATTTCACTACAAAGCATCATGAGCGGGCCTGCTATAGGTTTCTATTTAAAATCTAATTTCTGGTTCTCTTCTTTACTCTTCTCTAGAGATGATGGTGTTTGTGTGTTTCCTCTATATCATGTGTTTATCGTACTACATCCTAATCCATATCTGTGCACTGTGAGACCTTACTGTAGAGGAGTAATGTTTTCTTACACGCATCTTAACATGATAAATGTGTATTCTGATTCCTGTTATTTTGTTATTAGTTCCTTACTAGTGTAGAGCTTTTTTCACTGACTGTGCACTTCATTTCCTTTCCTTACTTAAATTAACTTTTCGTAGAAAAAATTCGTCTGTACTTCCACAAAATCACTCGCTTTTTGCAGTCTGTCACAGAGGCTCATAGATTTTGTTGTTCGGTTATTTTCTACATCCTACAGTACATGGGCAAGTCGTGGCCTAATGGTTAGAGAGTCTGACTCGTAATCCTAAGGTTGTGGGTTCGAGTCTCGGGCCGGCCACGAATGAGGTGCCCTTGAGCAAGGCACCGAACCCCCCAACTGCTCCCCGGGCGCCGCAGCGTAAATGGCTGCCCACTGCTCTGGGTGTGTGTTCACGGTGTGTGTGTGTGTTCTCTGCTGTGTGTGTGCACTTTGGATGGGTCAAATGCAGAGAACGAATTCTGAGTATGGGTCACCGTTCCTAGCCGTACGTCACTTTCACTTAGTTTCTTTCAGTTTTTGTTATTTAAAATTTCCAACACTGTTACCACAATGTTGGAAGTTCTCTAGAACAGGGGTCTCCAACACAACTGCTTTCCATGGGTTGTACTGAAACTTGACTCCTCAGACAAATCATACTCCTCTGTGTGTGCATTGCATCACACAGTTGAATCCACCCGGTCACACAGCTAGCGCCAAGACTGTACATGGAAACGTTATATAAAGTTACATTTCCATTTATGACATTTGGCAGCCCTTATCAGATCACTCTTTTTTTTTTATTTTTACAGATGCTCATTTATAGTGCTGAGCACTAAGGGCTTTGCTCAGGGGCCCAGCAGTGGTAGCTTGATGGAGCTGTGATTCGACCACTGAGCTCCCACATCCACCTACCACTTATCTATTAGCAGAAATTTAAGTAGTTTGGATGAAGGATAAAGAAAACATGATTCAGATCCATTTAACTCAAAAGCTGCTGGGATTCTACAGCGTTAGGAATAACACTACTAGGCTGCCATGTGCTGTGTACTGTAAATATTTCTTATTAGTGCTGATGGTGTTTTGTAGTAAATTAATGTTTAATATTTCCCATTGCATATGAATGCCATCAAAATAATATAATTTAATCACATCACTCTTCACATCGCCATCAGGTTATGTGCCATGGGACATGTGCACTAAATAACATATCGATCTGGTTTGGTTTATGGCAATAAGCTATGTAAATAAATGTTACTAATAATATATACAACACAAGTAGCTCTTGGCCAGCTTAATTTCGTTAAAGCTCTCGGAGGAAAAGTGGTCAGAGACCCCTGAGCTAGAACGTCTCTGTACGCTTTACAGTTTTTCCCTTCACTGGAACTAAGACACTTATCCCATGTTCCATCATGACAATGCCCCTGTGCACAAAACACCGAGCCCCATGAAGCCATCAGTGTGCACTGAGCCCTAACTCAAACCAACCTCAAAAGAAATTAAACATACAGCGAGGAGAACACATATAAACTAAATAGTCAAAAGTATGTGGACACCTGACCATGACACATACAGTCTCATGTGAGACTTGAAACTGTCATTTACACTGATGTCTTAGCAGGCTTAGCAGGCTGTAGCATTCACATTTCCCATCCATGAAGACACGGTCTGTTTAGGAGCAACAGGAGAACCAATCCTATATTAATCCCCATGGGACTGGGGAAAGGGATGTTCAACAAGCACATGAGGCCATGGTGGTCAGGTGGCCACATACTTTTTACTCATTTAGTCTACAACCCTGCAGAGTAAGGGACATGGTTATATTGTGCTTGAACAGCAGGCACTAAATTCCAGGGGTTTCGTTACCACGATGTAAAGTGGGCGTGTTTCCGGAGGTCTTGGAAAAACACCTTCTTTAAAAAAAAACCCAGCATACTACGAAGGACAAAACAGTAATACAGGTTGATTTATTTTAGAAAACAAATAAACAACCAAAAACTACAGTTATGGTTAGGGTTGTAGCTGGGGTTAGGGTTAGATTATGAAATAGGCCACGCCTACCTGATGATGCAATATCTGTTATGCTGTACTGAAATCCCTGGAAATAAGTGCCTGTCTTGCTTGAACCACCTCAATCCTCCCAGTTCAGTATCAAATATACTTAAGAGCATTCTTAGTTAGCTTATTATTGTCTTGCACATTTCTTTGCAACATAATTTATATTTTTGTGTGTAAGAAAATATTAATAGTAAATAGTTATGGTGTTATAACATATCTCTCTGCCTGTCAGTCTATTTTTGCAGCAGTGGCGTTCTTCTACAGCGGTTACCTGCTCCTGAGCTGGCAGCTCCTCATCATGGTCATCATGGGCTTCATGGGAACACTGTTCTTCTTCATAATGGAGCGGACGCTGAACGTCTCGGCCGATCTGCCAGAATACTAACTCTTCTCTTTACACCTTCAGGCTTTGTATTCACAATCATCCGAAATGTACACTGGATCGGTGCCGTGTTAGCTGTTCTCACACGACTAGCGATAATAACGACACGGTCGTGGAGTTGGTTATTCTGTGATTCTTTTATAGTTTTAAACACTCTACTTGATAAGTGACAGATTACTTTGATTCAGTTCATGAGAGACCAACTGATAAAACACGCTCTATGTCTAAAAGTATGTGCACCCCTGACCACCACACCCATCTGTTCTTGTTGAACAGCTTAATCCAGATTTATTCCCATCTCTCTTTGCTGTTGTATATAATAATCAGCTCCACTCTTCTGTTCTGTGAAGTCTTTCCAGAAGATGTTGGAGCGAGTCTGTGTGGATTTGTGTTCATTCAGCTACAAGAGCATTAGTGAGATCAGACACTGATGGTGTAAGAGTGAGGAGGTCTGGGGTTCAGTCGGTGTTCAGTGGGGTTGAGACAGAGTCAGGGCTCAGTGCAGGACACTCGAGATCTTCCACTCCAACCTTCACACACCATGTCTTCATGGATGTGAAATATGAATGCTACAGCCTGCTAAGACATGAGTGTAAACAACAAGTTTCAAGTCTCACATGAGACTATATGTCTGTTTAGTACTGTATGCGTGTGATGATCAGGTGTCCACATACTTTTGGCTATATGTGTTCTCCTTGCTGTGATGCTAAATACCAAGCTTCTATGAAACATTCGAATGCTTGTAGTTCGAGGCTTTGTGATGACATCATTCATAAGTAATGCACTTTGTCCAAATGTGTATGTATTTCTCAAAAATCTAAGAGTTACTTTAAGATGTGTAAGATATCATCCTATCCTGCACTAAGAACACGATGAATGTTTCTGGGTTGCTGTTAGTTCTCTTAAAATACGATTCAGACCTTCCTTTGTTCTGTATGATATAATTGCCATCTAGCGAAACATACGGCGTATTAGATATTAGGGCGTGGCCCTTATTAATCATGTTATACACTTTTTTTTCTCATTGTGAATTATTCATGCGTCACAGATTATTTTTACGCTTTTTTTAATGAGCACAAGGATGTTTTTGATGTATAATGTATAACATTCATGTATAATAGTATAGTTGGCCTATAGTAATTGGCACGCTTGGAGTTCTGTATCCTGCCACAATATAAAATCATTCAGTATTCCAATTTATTAACATCTTCATTTTAGTATGTCATTTATTTTTTAATAGGTAGCTTGTTGGCTTTCTTATCATTAAGAAACACCTTATGCCGAACATGTTAATTTTACTGTGTACATGCCACAGCTTTTCTTCTCAGCACAGACCGATTAATAACGAAGCAATAATGAAATGTTTGTCTTTTAGGATCTATTTTTAATTTAATATACTGTATATGTTGCTTTTTAATCTTACGGGCTGACAATCATGCAGGTTAATCATGCATTTGGTCTTTTATGATCACAAGTATACTGTATATGACTGTGACTGGGATATCTTTTATTATATAATGTATTTTCATAACTTCTTGCTTTCAAGATGAATAAATAAGTGTCGAAAGCAAACTCTTTGTTTCTCACTGAATTACAGGAAAGGGTATAACATCGGTAAAGGAAATTTCACCACATCCTGTCCACTCACATTAACCGTCACATTTATTACCAAAGTCAACACACATGAACCTCTTAGAACTTTTATTATAACCATTTTTACCAGGAAATCATCAGGAATTTGTAATCAGTAAAAAGAAACTAAAGGATTTCTGGCTGTGAGTCTGATGAGTCAGGTCTCTGTTGGTTTCAGGGGAATTTAGACGTGTGTTTTTTTCCCCTGTTACATAAAATATTAAATGCTTATGAAAAAACACTTGGAGCATCTCAGAGAGCAGAAAGGGGTTTGAGATCAACTTTTACCTTGAAGGTGGAACCCCCCCCCCCCTCTCTCTGAGTGTTTGCTTTTATATGAAGTGAATCACGACAAAGATATTTGACCACACAAAACAGTCGGAAATTTCTTGGCCCTCTGATAAAAAGAGCTGTGTTGTCGAGTTCCTCTAATGAGGACCACGTGGTATGTGGTTTAAAAACCAGAACGAACGCTCTACAAACGACAACAAGCATTAGACGTTCCAACAGGCTTTTTTTTTTAAATAATCAAGCAAGACGATTAAAGTGAAACTCGAGAAACGGAAGAGACGTTTTACGTTGCTTCGATCAGATAAATGTCCCGCAATCACAAATAGATAATGGAGTATCGATTCCTCGATCGTCAGCCCGTAAAAGCTGCGTTTCTTTAATTCATTCTACATCCGAAGGCAGTTAAACCGTTCACATTAAAGCAGTTTGAAAGTGCTGCACTAAAATGTAGAGTAATGATTGTATTTATGCTTTCAAGTAAATGGATTCAGAAACAAGTAGATAGAGTGCAATAAACCTTTACAGCCGCTGGAAAAAACATCCGAAGGCCAGTCTGTTGGTCTTCAGCTCACTGGTAATTTGCGATGAGTTGATGAACATTACTACGAAGTGCTGCTTATTAATAAAAGATTCCTGTGTCACCTTTCTAATAAATGTCTTCTTGTACTGTTTATTGAATATTTATATCAACTGAAGTTAAAACCTTGTTTCTGTTTCACCCGCATTTTTAATCCAGGGTTTGATAATGAAGACCAGACGTGAGCGTTTTGTGAGCATTCATTATTTTATTTCATCAGATCTATTCATCAAAATAACAACAGAAACTCAAATATGTAGTTGTTCCAAATCTTATTTTCAGTCATAAATCATAAAAATTTCCAAAGACACAATAGAGTCAACAGGTTTCATCAGTCGCTCCAGGATTCAGAGTTGTTGTTTTTTTAATCAATCTGATGGGTTTTGTTTTCCTTTAAGAGTTAAATCTGTACATAATGACTAGAAGCATGCAAACTGTGTATTCAAGGGAAATGAGTGAGTCAGTCAGTTTTGCTCAGATCTGATGTTTCTCCAATAACAATGTAGTTTTTCGTGTGGTACCTCGTATGAGTCACGAACGAGTGAGCGACCCGACACGAATGAGTCACGATTGTTCTGTAGTATTACACGACTTTTCTATAAAAGATATACAGCACAGACAGCCATTCTTTCAATAATCAGCTCAAGTGAATGACACAAGATTAACATCATAACATACACAAATACAGACAAAACCTGAAACCTGAGCTGAACGCTCGCATTGTGGTGACATCTGATATGTATCTGAGAGCAACCAGGAAAAGGATACAGTCACATTACTAGGATAAAGTCAATTAAATTTACATGTAACACAGGGCTGTGTACACTATATACAATAACAACCCCCCCCCCCCCCACACACACACACAAGAATAGTGCTTGTGCCACAAGTATCACATTAAATCTAGAAACATTCCCACATACTCATTCCCCATCTTTTATTTTATTTCTATTTGCGTATTTCTGTTCCTGTGAGTGATTAAGCTAAATATCAGTCTGCAGTTTCCAGCAAATGGAACTTGCTGAAGCAAATGTTTGAAAATAGGATACGAGACACAACGTGTGGCGTGTAAAAGTCATAAATCCGTTGCTCTCGCATATACACAACAGACGTCTGAGTTCTCCGTATTCCGATTCGAGATCCCGTCAGTTGAAAATTAGCCCTAAGGTGTGAATAGGACCGAGATGAGATCCCAGACGATCACAGTCATGCCGTGACATGTTTTTAAGAGGTGTGAAGAATTCCTGAGAACCCAGAGTAACATGCAAAACTCTACACAGCCAGACAGTGAGAATGTTTTAGGGATGTTTTAAACGTACATGTTAATCCAAACTAAATGAAAAAATATCTGCTGTATTTACAATAGTGTTGAAAAGACTGAATTTCTTCGGTTCTCTTTTCTCTGGCTTCACATGGGGATGTTGATAAATGCCGATCAACACGTAGATGGCACAGATGGCACAACTCATTCCCGTTCATCAGTGATGATGAGTCACTCATTAATCACTTCATGCGGTCTTTAAAACGCACACATCCCGATTACGCACCACGTGTGCCATTACAGTGCATTCGGCCTTTACATCGCGGAATTGGATTTTTAATTGAATAAGCGATCTGATCTAATGCACTAACCCACACACCCCTGAGACTTTCCTCACACACCCTCTTTAATTCCCATATTGCACAGATTTACTGGTACACTTTACAACTGCGACTGTTCGACAGAATCCTGACGCTTGAACTTATTTAACTTCCTGTCGTATTCACATGCTTGTTATTTGCACTTCTGCTCAAAACGAACTACATTTCTTAATCTTAATCTTTTTCTATGTACAAGGACAAAGCTGAATCTGATCTCATCTGATTTTTGTCTTCATTTATGAACTTTAATCTGGTTTGCTTTGTTAGTTCAGCTCATATTTCATATCGATATTTCTTTAGTTAACGTGGTTAATACGAAACAAATCGGTTTCACAAAACGAGTGCATATTAAATTTATAAGCGATTTAACTACGTTAGTATTTAAATACAGATAGATCTGTTTGTATCCGGCTTGAACCCCAGGTAACCTTAGCAGAAGCTCGGACTGGCTGGAGACAATGAAGCTGTGAGGCACAAAGTGCAACCATTCAAGAGATTTCAAACGAAATTCGAATTTGTTTCGATATTACAGGTTATTTTCTCAGGCTCTGCTTCAGCTCTACTCTGACACAAGTTTACCGTCTGTGTCCATTTAAATGACAGCTTCCTGTGAGCTTGTGCATACGTTCCTCTCATCACGTGTTGTATTCTTTTGTCATTGAAGTTCTTTATGTTTGTTTGCTTAGCCTGTGCTTCGCCTTCCACAGAACCCAATGGTGAAGATTCATTCGGTCCAAATATATCTCTCTGGCGTCATCGTAAGCCTCGATGTGAAAAGCCATGACACCCAAAACAACTCTAAAAGGAAGTTAAATACAGTATAGACAGGCTAATTGTATTACATAGTGTACAGTATTTATATGTGGCAGATTCGATAAAATCTCACAAGATTCCAACAAAGTTCCCTAACCAGAATTTTCAGGAAACAAAGAGCATATGAATTTTTTTGTGTAGGTCATTTCAGAGGCATGACAAACGAGGTTCCGTGACAACGTACATAATATTTACATGATGCTTCCAGTGAAAAGTTTATCTAGCACACCATATAACAACAATCACGGTGGTCCGTCCTTCCAGATGAAATATTTCGACAGGGTTAAGCGTGTAGTCTTATCTCAAATCACATTCTCACATTAAGGCGACAGACTGCAAGGAAGTGGTTTTTGGTTTTATGCTTGTTTTCACAAGTTCTGTAATTAAACATCACTCTACTACACTTCTTCTTTTACCTAATTCTCACTGAAGTTTTAATTCCTCATGTCTAAATATCCGGATCTGTTCGGTGTTTGTGATCTTTCTTATCTTATTGCCATAATAATAACCATATGATAAGATACCAGACTGAATAAAAACGACAAACCGTCAGCTGTATTTCTGCTTTAACGCTAGAAGCTTAACCATTTTTTAGTAAAATACATGTAAATTACTGCATTGACTAAATGCTGCATTCTAATACTAAATGCATATTATTGATATTGCTACAGTTTGTCCTAAAAATGTCATCTCGCTAAAGTTTAGTTTATGGATTCGGATAAAGTTTCGTATTTCATGGAGTTTAAAGATCGGATATCAGGCAACATCTGGATAACGATGCTGCTGTGTTGTGCACACGTGTAGCACAAATATACACTTTATTGTTTATATTTTTTAAGCCTGATCTCGCTGCTAAGCTGCATGAAAAGGTCTGGCCTGCAAATACGTTTAGAGAAATTCTGTTTCCGAACTGTGAATTCATACCCTGTGATATGAACAGTCGATTTCAATACCTGGAGATGTATGCAAATCCAGGCCACAAAGCTGTTTTAATTCAGGGCCAGTGACCAGGCTATGTTGTTCGTTTGAATTTTGGAGTAAGCTACGGAAATCTCTATATTCGTTCTCCACTGGGATGATGGGGCTTTCATAGGAAATGTTGTGTGCGTTCTTGCTGCAGAGGATCTTTTCTGTGATCAGGGAAATGTCATTATGAGGGCTGATAAACGATTGAGGTTTTGATGCACGATCCAGGATGTTATTAAGGCTCTGATATCCATTAACCACGATAATCTCGCTGCTGGAGGGTGTGACGTTTTCAGACCCTGAGCTTCCGGTACATGGGGTACACGGGGTACACGGGCCATACTCCAAATCTGTCTGGATCACTGGGTCCAAGTTCTTCTCCAAAGAAGGAAAAATGCTCTCATGCTGATTCAAGTCATAGATACAGTGTCCATTGGTGGGGTTGTGAATCTTGTCAGAGAGTGAAAACATATAGGGCTTGTTACTGAAGTCAGAGCTGTTCCCATACGGCATTAGAACATTACTGTCATTGCTGAGCGATGTCAGGTTTTTATAATATTGTGTTGATGTTGGCATTCGACTGACTGTTGACTGAGATTCTTTCCCATGAGTGTTATTTTCAGGACTGTTTGCTTCTATACTCTGAATTACCGTTTGGCTGTAACTCACTCCTGACGAATCTCCGTCTCTACCGAAGCTGTTGAGGCTGTTATTTTCACCTCGGACATCTACCGGAGAAGACGCAGGCCTGTTTGATGTCAGGAAAACAGCAGGAGTTTAGAAGAAAAAGCTCTTGACATTAATAGGACTTTGTGTTTCTTTGAATACTTCTCTAATGGGTGTAAATGAAAAGAATTACCAGATCTTATCTCTGGAGTGGAGCAGCTTTGAAGCGTCGAGATTGTCAGGTGAAAAGTCGTTTTGAAATGACAGCAAGTTTGGGACCTGATGAACGTCAAACGTATGAGAGACAGAATGAAATTATAGCTTTTGGAAATAATATAGACATAATGCTCTCTCTGTCTGTCTCTCTCTCTCTCTCTCACTCTGTTTCTTTTCTTTTCTTGCTTTTAAATAGGCCATTATGTACGGTGGCCGAGAAGTGCAAAACACATCAACAAATCCGAAAACACAACGACAATTCAGACAACCCGGAAACGGTAGGTATCGTTTGTGAATGGATACTTGCCGATCATCAGACGAGACCCCTGTCACTCAAGATATACAGGTATGGAATCTTATGTGTAATGTGTAAAGTTCTCCGTTTAAATATAAGAAAATTAATCCACAGTAATCCATTCCATCCATCCATTCCAACTTTTCCCTGCGGCATACTGTTGAACTTCATGTATACCTTGAGTGACAGGTGTCTTGTCCAATGATCGGTAAGTGTTCCAATCACAAATTATACCAACCTCATTCGGGTTGTCTGAATTGTCGTTGTGTTTTCGGATTTATTAATGTGTTTTCGGATTTGTTAATTTGTTTTGCACTTCTCGGCCACCGTAATTATGCCATTTTAGATACTGTAGACGAGAGCTTTCGTACAGCTGTCTCATGAAACTATGACAGGAATTTGTCATTGAAATTTGGCAACAGAAAGTTCAAATGAAAATGACAGCATCTGAGCGATTATGTGTCCTGCTTACGTGTTCCTGACATTCCTGACAATCAGTAGCATGCTGTGATTTAGAGAAAAGACATGAAGATAACTTTTCTTTGTAGGTTTTTCGTGCCACAGGCCCATAATTAAACTGACGGTAAAACGTCTTGCCTTTCGGATGCGGCGTGTACGCTATTCAATCCTCTCATTTAAGTCGTGTTAAAAAAATGGGTTAAAAGGAACAAAAATGCTGCCTACCTGTTTTACAAAACTAGTAGCTATTTTCGGAGTAGGAATCTTGAACCACCAAACAATCAGGATTCTGCAATCAAAAGATTTACACAATGTAATTTAAACTGTAAATATGCTGTTTATATCCCCGCTTTAATACTAACATCCAACTAACTGTAAAAACTGTAAATAAAATATCTAAAGGAAATAAAATGGAAGCCTTCTTACTTGTTGCATAAATAGTAGGTGATAAAAATGCTGATGATCAGAGTTATACATATGAGGGGAATTATTATCTTGACATAGTCCTTTAGAGATGGGGCTGAGGACACAGAAGGATGTAATACAGTCAGTTGTTTTTTTAGTAAATGGGATCATATTTTTAATTGAAATAAAAAATGACTTACATGTAGAAAACCTATATGGATCACTGTAGTCGCTGAATCTGTCATTTAAGAGTGATTGTATTCTTGCCATCACAATATAGTTGGAATTTGACTCAAGGTTTCTGCCTACAAGCTCATACTGGTCTTTTGTTGTTACGGTCACCTGTATGAAGAAACAAAAAATAGCTGCAAATGTAAAGTTCAGTTATTTACGTTTTCACTATTATGCGTACTGACGTACAGCTCACTTACATTTTTTCTCGTCCCTTTGCTTCCATCGATGTAGTAAGTGAGCTCCGTAACCAGGTCATCGCTGAATATAGGGTCATTAATCATATAAGCCGTGTCCCAAACAATGAGAAAGTTTCCATTCTTTGTTTCCTTGACTGTCATTATGACAGGTTTTTTAGGTTTAACTGTTTAAAAGAAATGAATTCATGAACTGGCAATAAGTTCAATTATAAACGCTACAAATATAACAGTAACAGATAAATGTGTTGTATATAACAGTATACAATATGATCTAGTTACTGAGTTACTGTCAATAAATTCTCTTCAACACATAAGAATTGCTTGGGATCATTTTGATCCTTCTTATAAATACAGGGAACTGACATTACTAACATGACAAGATGGGGTACATGTGAGAACATAATGTGGCTGATGTTAACACAAGCTGTGGTCAATGATAAAATAAGATGTTGTTAAGATAAGATGTGACTATTGTGGACCACAAAACACCAAACACAGATGAGACGCAGCATGTTAATTACTTAAATAATTTAAACACATTTTTCTTTCTCAGACACTGCAAAAATAAAGTGTGATCATCGCCTAAGATTAAATTTAAACCATAAACCATTCAGTTAGATGTTGTGCCTACTTACTGTTTTCTGTAGTACCGAAGTTTGTAGTGAACAGTAGGTTTTCGTTTCTCAACACCTTAAACGTGTATTCCTCTCCCAAAACAAAGCCAGAGTCCACATGCACTGTGCATTCACATGAGCTGGAAATACGTTGCTTTAAATCACAAGTAAATCTTTGAAGTGTTCTTCTGTAAAACAGTAAGGAACAGAAGGAACAGCAAACTGAACAGATGTGCCAGTTGAGAAAACGTTCATTTTACATATTTTTGGACGTTGTTGTTCATTTAGGGTCTACTGATGTACTCACGCATTAAATAGAGACACATTGTACTCGGGGCAGATGAGCTGTTGGTCTGAAGTCAAACTACACATCATCTCTGTTATGTAATCATTAAGACACTCCAGATCCATCTTAGGCTCTGAAAATATATAGATTTAAGTTGTCAGTGTATTTAAAGTTCTAACTGATAGACGATAATTTACCAGAGGCTTCAAAAACAATGCACAAACTTGCCTGCACTTGTATAGTCTCCAGAAGATTCAGTAAAGTTAAAACCGATCACAAGGCATAGCTGCAGGATGAGGATTGTGGCACCCACCCTAATAGGCTGCATGAAATGAAAGTAAACAACAAAAACAGATTATTGTTTATTTAACTGTTTAAATGGACTTTTAAAAAAGGAAATAAATAACAGATAGGAATATATATTAATAAAAAACATACACACACACACACACACACACACACACACATATATATACACACATGGGCGTAAATCCCGCGGGGGTACGGAGGGGACATGTCCCCATCCGAGGGTTGTCCCCCACATCCGTGGACCCCCCCCCCCCCCCATTTAAAAAAAAATATATCGCGCTCTCTATTGTGAATCATATATGTATGTATACTTTAATAATTGTGTAAGTAGAAAAAAAAACGCAGAAACTGCTCCGGGTGTGTGTTCACTGCTGTGTGTGTTAACTGCTGTGTGTGTGTTCACTGCTGTGTGTGTGTTCACTGCTGTGTGTGCACTTTGGATGGGTTAAATGCAGAGAACGAATTCTGAGTATGGTTCACAGTACTTAGCCGTATGTCACTTCACTTTCTTTCTTTCTTTCTTTCTTTCTTTCTTAGAAACAGTTGAGTTCCCCCTCTCCTTCCTCACAGTGGTTTGACCCACTGCCTGCTTTCCCAGTTCATCTCACTTACTCTGCACACACGAGTCAGGTGTGCGGCTGCGGCTCAATTAATGTTCAACTCCATTAAGTAGTGGATTTTATTCACTTTAAATAAATCTATTCTCTTTAACGTAGTTGATGCAGACTCATTCATGCGGCAAACATACTGATTAACGATGTAATTTTCCATGAATCTGCTAGCGGTTACAATCTGACTTATCTAGTTAACGTTAGCTTGTTTACAATATAGTTGCACAGTGCACTGTAACTAACACGCCAAAGCCGTTTTGTTGTGTTTATACATAGAGCAGTTACTGTAAAGTGATTATTTAATAATTTATTTAGTTACAAAACATTACTTATTTTATATATATATTTCACAATAACAGTCATGTTTATATTTTATTGTATGTTGATGGCTTAACTGTAAACAACACAAACAATGCAATAAATAGTTTTGAAGAAAAATCTGCTTTGTCATAGAACCTGAGAAAAACTTTGAAAATAACCATAATGACACAGTCTATATGCTATAATAATAATGATAAAAGCAAAGTTTTTCACTGTGAGGACATGTCTTTATAAGTACAATTAGACTATATTATTTGTGTCCCCTTCAAAAATTGCTCGAGAAATTTTATATTTATTGCCCCCCCCATACTGTTACATGAAATTTACGCCCATTAATCTTTCTAGGAACTTCTACTTATAAAGGCTTTTACTAATATAGGCTTTTACTCGCTTCACAAACTCACCGTTGCGTAAAATGATTTCCAGGTTATTCCTCTCATCTCATCTGTCGGTTTTCTTCGTCCACATAACACGTTTTCTGTTTTAACCGTGTTTACTTTCCATCGCGTTGATCGCACTGAAGGCGCGTTTGGGAACAACCAGAACCTCACTTCCTCATTGCGGGACTGGGCAGAGTGGGTGTGTTTTTACTGGAACAACTGAGCAACAGTCGTTCTGTGGAAAAGCGTAAGAACGCTTCACACCCCTAAACACACCCCCTCCCCCCAGCCCCCACCAACCCACACACACACACACACACACACACACACACACACACACACACACACACACACAAACACACACACTGTCACAGAGAGTCATTTCAGTACAATAAGAAATTACTCTCGAGGATTGCGAGGATCTTAATGCAGGGCTCTCAAGTTTTGAAGACATCTACAACCACCCCCTTAACAAAAAAATATAAAAAATGGGGGAGTAAGGATCACTGACCGCAATTTAACCAAATACAAAGAATTTGTTTTGTTTCCATTTATTAATTTGTGTGTGACAGAGAGAGAGAGAGAGAGAGAGAGAGAGAGAGAGAGAGAGATTATGACTGGTGTTGTTTATTGTAAGTGTTTGTTACCTTTTTGGACTCCTTTATCATTTGTAATGTTTTTCCCATATAAAACAGTTCAGCACAAGCCCAGACATTTTTAGGGACATGATTGAGGACACTGTCCCTTCCAGAGACAAGCTGTTTCGTGTTGAGCTTTTGTTCAAACCGACAAAAGAAAATACCCTCACTAATGAATGTTTTTTTAATTGGTTGTTGTGTTAAATCTTACCCAGAAAGTGCTATTTTCTGTTTGGCTATTGTGTAGCCTCTTTTTTGTGTTATGTAAGTGTCAGGCTCGACTAAGAACTGAGACGCGCTTGATTCCTGCCCGGTTCCATAGAGACAGCAGTGCGGACTGATACATTTTGGGCGCTGCGGCTTATTAAATATATGATAAGTAGTCAAAAAGGTTTTCTGCGTGACAAATACGATGTGTGGTGGGAGAGCGTGACAAAAGACCGACATGAGGGACTGTCACTCTCAATGCGTGACACATAACAGCCCTGTTAATGGAAGAGAAAAGTCCATATGAGTCTATACCACTAGTCTATACTTAATAGAAGAGGAAAGTCCGTTTCAAGTCAAGTCAAGTCAAGAAGCTTTTATTGTCATTACAACCATATATAGCTGTTGCAGTACACAGTGATATGAGACGTTTCTCCAGGATCAGGGTGCTACATAACACAAAGACATAGACATAATGCTTGTTCTCTCTCTCTTTGAAACTTTTCCTTGTTGGTTTTTTGTGCCACAGACCATAATTAAACTGACGGTAAAACGTCTTGCCTTTCGGATGTGGCGTGTACGCTATTTAATCCACTCATTTAAAAAAAATGGGTACAACAGTTAATAGGAACAAAAACGCTGCGTACCTGTTTTACAAAACTAGTAGCTATTTTCGGAGTAGGAATCTTCGCCTCACAACTCCAGGGTCGGGGTTCGATTCCCGCCTCCCCCTTGTGTGTGCGGAGTTTGCATGTTCTCCCCATGCCTCGGGGGTTTTCTCCGGGTACTTCGGTTTCCTCCCCCGGTCCAAAGACATGCATGGTAGGTTGATTGGCATCTCTGGAAAATTGTCCGTAGTGTGTGAGTGTGTGAGTGAATGAGAGTGTGTGTGTGCCCTGTGATGGGTTGGCACTCCGTCCAGGGTGTATCCTGCCTCGATGCCCGATGACGCCTGAGATAGGCACAGGCTCCCCGTGACCCGAGAAGTTCGGATAAAGCGGTAGAAAATGAGTGAGTGAGTGAGTGAGTGAGTGAGAATTTAAACTGTAATATGCTGTTTATATTCCCACTTTAATACTAACATCCAACTAACTGTAAAAACTGTAAATAAAATATCTAAAGGAAATAAAATGGAAGCATTCTTACTTGCTGCATAAATAGTAGGTGATAAAAATGTTGATGATCAGAGTTATACATATTGAAGAAATTATACTGACATGCATGTCCTCTAGTGACACTTGTTTTCGGATTGTGTAGGAAACCCTTCCACAACCCCACTAAAGGATGTGTCCTAGTTTGCACGGGTTAGTTTTGGAAACACAAGATCAACAATTAGAGTTGCTCTTACTGTACCTTGAACGCGGGTATCGTTCAAAGTCCCTCGGTCTTCTAACAAAGGTTCTGCTGCTAGTTCTTCTACCTATTTTATTGATTGAATCTTTAGATGAAGGACACAGACTTAGACCTTTTTGTCTTTTCAGGATCCTCACAATGGGAGGCCTTGTTTTTATTAAAAGTAGTGTAATACAAATAGATGTGTGTAATATATGTAATGTAAAAGAAAAGAAAATTACAAACAAAATCTCCTTCAAATAGTTCAAATCATTCTGCCTCTGTCAGCATACCGTCAGGTCTCTCATGATCTCCTGCTTCTGCAAAACATCCTGAGAAGTCTCTTAGGCGGCACGTCTGACTGTGTGTTCTTATTCTGCTGACACAAAGCCTTGTGATGTCCTTTTAAGCTTTCACTGTTACTCTCTGTCTTAATATTTAAACATACTAATGAAAATTATATAATTTCTTAATCACATAATGGTTGCATAAATTCATATAAAGGTAAATGAAACTTGTCATTCTATAAAATGAAAGAGAAAATTCATAACAATTCTATAATCTTGATCCAACTGTCTAGGTACAGTGTCTGTTCCTCTTTGGGTTGAATCAGCTTCCTTCTAGATCTTTTTCTTTACAGTTTTAATCAGATATTTTCAATTTCTTTATGTCATAACAATTTCCCCATTTCTTTTAGTCTATTTTCCACGCTTCCTTTTTCCTCACTCTTTGTTGTCTTATTTCTTTTCTCTCTTTTTGCTGCATTAATTTCACTTTGTTTCTTTACAGTATTGGATGAGATTGTCACATAAGGATAACCATGTGCACATTGTATGGCAGTTACTCCACTCCTAACATTTCTATTCACAATATGAGGGGAATTATTAGCTTGACCTAGTCCTGAGGCTGAGGACACAGAAGGATGTAATACAGTCAATTGTTTTTTTTAGTAAATGGGATCATATTTTTATTGAAATAAAAAAAGACTTACGTGTAGAAAACCTATATGGATCACTGTAGTCACTAAATCTGTCATTTAAGAGTGATTGTATTCTTGCCATCACAATATAGTTGGAATTTGACTCAAGGTTTCTGCCTACAAGCTCATACTGGCCTTTTGTTGGTACGATCACCTGTATGAAGAAACAAAAAATAGCTGCAAATGTAAAGTTCAGTTATTTACTTTTTCACTATTATGCGAACTGACGTACAGCTCACTTACATTTTTTCTCATCCCTTTAGTTCCTTCGATGTAGTAAGTGAGCTCCGTAATCAGGTCATCGCTGAATACAGGCTCTTTAATCCTATAAATCGTGTCCCAAGCAATGAGAAAGTTTCCATTCTTTGTTTCCTTGACTGTCATTATGACAGGTTTTGTAGGTTTAACTGTTTAAAAGAAATGAATTCATGAACTGGCAATAAGTTCAATTATAAACGCTACAAATATAACAGTAACAAGATGGGGCACATGTTAGAACATAATGTGGCTAATGTTAACACAAGCTGTGGCCAATGATAAAATAAGATGTTGTTAAGATGTGACTATTGTGGACCACAAAACACCAAACACAGATGAGACGCAGCCGTGTTAATTGCTTAAATAATTTAAACACATTTTTCATTCTCAGACACTGCAAAAATAAAGTGTGATCATCGCTTAAGATTAAATTTAAACCATAAACCATTCAGTTAGATGTTGTGCCTACTTACTGTTTTCTGTAGTACCGAAGTTTGTAGTGAACAGTAGGTTTTCGTTTCTCAACACCTTAAACGTGTATTCCTCTCCCAAAACAAAGCCAGAGTCCACATGCACTGTGCATTCACATGAGCTGGAAATACGTTGCTTTAAATCACAAGTAAATCTTTGAAGTGTTCTTCTGTAAAACAGTAAGGAACAGAAGGAACAGCAAACTGAACAGATGTGCCAGTTGAGAAAACGTTCATTTTACATATTTTTGGACGTTGTTGTTCATTTAGGGTCTACTGATGTACTCACGTGTTAAATAGAGACACATTGTACTCGGGGCAGATGAGCTGTTGGTCTGAAGTCAAACTACACATCATCTCTGTTATGTAATCATTAAGGCACTCCAGATCCATCTTAGGCTCTGAAAATATATAGATTTAAGTTGTCAGTGTATTTAAAGTTCTAACTGATAGACAATAATTTACCAGAGGCTTCAAAAACAATGCACAAACTTGCCTGCACTTGTATAGTCTCCAGAAGGTTCAGTAAAGTTAAAACTGATCACAAGGCATAGCTGCAGGATGAGGATTATGGTACCCACCCTAATAGGCTGCATGAAATGAAAGTAAACAGATTATTGTTTATTTAACTGTTTAAATGGACTTAAAAAAAAGGAAATAAATAATCATAACAACATAAGATTCAGGGCTAACAGATAGGAATATATATATTAATAAAAAATCCATCCATCCATCCATCCATCCATCCATCCATCCATAAAATAATGCCCACGCATCGTACTGATGTCGTTTGAATTTATTTACACTCTCTCACTTGCTCTCTCTTGAGACACCGTGAAAACTATAAAAAATATAAACATATTCAAATACACATCTCACAATCATAATACATTTACATTTACAGCATTTGGCAGACGCCCTTATCCAGAGCGACGTACATAAGTGCTTAAATCTCTAACATTGAATACATTAATGCTGGTTCACTAGGTTACATACTTAAGATACCATGAGTTTAAAACATTTTCAAAGTTACAATGAAAAAGTGTCAAAGGTTTTTTTTTTTTTTTAAATGCAAAAGATAGGGAAAGAAGTGCTAGTTGAAGTGTTTCCTGAATAAGTAGGTCTTCAACCGCCGCTTGAAAATAGCCAGTGACTCAGCTGTCTGGACCTCTAGGGGAAGTTCATTCCACCACCTTGGTGCCAGAACAGAGAAGAGTCTTGTAGTATACTTGCCTCTTACCCTGAGAGATGGTGGAACCAGTCGAGCAGTGCTGGTAGATCGGAGGTTGCGGGGTGCAGTGCGAGGAATGATGAGGGCTTTGAGGTAAGAGGGAGCTGGTCCATTTTTGGCTTTGTAGGCCAGCATCAGTGTTTTGAATCCGATGCGTGCAGATACCGGAAGCCAGTGGAGGGATCGCAGCAGCGGGGTGGTATGCGAGAACTTTGGCAAGTTGAAAACAAGCCGGGCAGCTGCATTTTGGATCATTTGCAGAGGACGGATTGCGTCCATAGGTAGACCTGCCAGCAGTGTGCTGCAGTAATCCAGTCTAGAAATGACAAGAGACTGAACAAGTACCTGAGCAGTCTGTGTGGACAAAAATGGCAGAATCCTTCTAATGTTGTAGAGAAGAAACCGACATGAGCGAGTCACATTAGCAACATGAGAGGAAAAGGACAGTTGATTGTCCATGGTTACCCCAAGGTTGCGAGCTGTGGCTGAAGGGGAGATCAGATCGTTGTGCAAGGATATGGCAAGATTGTGACCTGGGGATGAATCACCTGGGATGAACAGCAGTTCAGTTTTGCTAGGATTGAGCTTTAACTGATGGGCAGTCATCCATGATGAAATTTCTGCCAGACATGCTGAGATCCGGTCAGAAGCTGTGGCATCTGAGGGTGGGAAAGAGAAGATAAGTTGTGTATCATCAGCACAGCAGTGGTTAGAGAACCCATGTGATGAAATAACTTCCCCAAGAGAGTGAGTATACAGGGAGAAAAGAAGAGGACAAAGTACTGAGCCCTGTGGGATGCCAGTGGAGAGTCTGCGTGGAGCAGATGTCACTCCCCTCCATGTTACCTGATATGAGCGTCCTTCCAGCTAGGAGGCAAACCATTCCCAAGCTGATCTGCAAATCCCAAGACTCTTGAGGGTGGACAAAACAGTCTTGTGATTGACCGTATCAAACGCTGCAGAAAGGTCAAGGAGGATAAGGACGGATGACAGTTTGGCTGATCTAGCAGTATGTAGCTTCTCAGAGACATCCAAAAGGGCTGTCTCTGTAGAGTGAGCTGCTTTAAAGCCAGACTGTTTGGGATCTTGGAGGTTGTTCTGTGAGAGATAGACAGACAGTTGATTATAGACAATGCGTTCAAGAATTTTTGAAAGAAATGAGAGAAGTGATACCGGTCTGTAGTTACTGATGTCTGATGGATCCAGAGCAGGTTTCTTTAGGATGGGAATAACCCTTGCTCTCTTGTAGGTAGTTGGTACCTGACCAGATGCTATGGATCTATTGACGATAATGGAAATGAAGGGCAAGAGGTCTTGTGAGATGGTTTGGAGAATAGTGGTAGGGAGTGGATCCAATGGGCAGGTGGTAGGATTGCAGGACTGGATGAGTTGTAAAATCTCTTCTGCTGCCACAGTTGAGAAATGTGACAACGAAGGTGTAGGGGAATGCATACTCTGAGATGTAAGTGCAGTCGGGGCTGAAGTGAAGGTCAGGCAGATTTCCTCAATCTTCTCCTGGTAGAAAGAAGCAAAGTCTTCTGCAGTCAGGGAGGATGAAGAAGGTGGAGCCGGGGGGTTGAGCAGAGAAGAGATGATGTTGTGGAATTTCCAAGGGTCATGTGAGGAAGCTTCAAGCTTTTCCTTGTAGAAGGAAGTCTTGGCAGTCACATCTGAGGAGAACTTGACAAGAAGTGTTCTGTAAAAATCAAGATCTGCATCAAGTTCTGATTTCTTCCACTTTCTCTCTGATGATCTTAGCTCTCTTCGATTGTTGCGCAGCACATCTGAAAGCCAAGGAGCAGAACAAGAAGTTTTCTTGGGTTTAGTGAACATAGGGCAGAGGAAGTCCATAGTTGAGGAAAGAGATGAGAGTAAAGTATCTGTGGCTGAGTCCAAGGGTAGTGAGGAAAAAGACTCAGTATCAGGAAGGGAAGAAAGAGTGCCAGAAGCTACCGATGAAAGGGAGACAGAGTGAAGGTTGCGGCGAGTAAGAGCGAGGAGGTGAGAGGTAGTTTTAGGTAGGATAGGTAGAGTGATGGTGAAGGATACCAGGTGATGATCAGAGACGTGTAGTGGGGTAGCAGTCACGTATGTAGCTGGAGAAGGACGGGTGAAAACCAGGTCCAGGACATTGCCTCCTTTGTGTGTGGGGATGTAGCTGTTGAGTGTGAGGGAGAAAGAGTCGAGAAGAGACAGGAGGGAAGAAGAATGTAGCTTGTCAGAGGGGAGGTTGAAGTCACCAAGCACTGTCAGGGGGGAGCTATCAGAAGGGAAAGCACTAAGCAGTGAGTCCATTTCTTCCAGGAAGTCTCCTAGGGGACCAGGACATCCACAAACATCCACAAACTACAATCCATTCATAATTAGTCCCAATCACGACATTACAATGCACAATACACTTATATACAACTTATATATATAATACATCCTACATAACAGCACATGAACAACATTATAATATTTGACATGCTATTAACAGTTACCGTGTGTGCCTTTTTGAACCACTTGCAGATAAATGGTAGTTATTTATGTCAGCATGTTAACGTGTCCATGTCATTGCTACGCTCTGACCCATAATTCTATAGTCCCGCGCAACACTGGCATCACATGGTTTTAAATAAACATGCACATACACATTCTCTGAACATTACATATTACATTTTTAACCTTCTGTTTAAATGTTCATACATTGAAATTAACTTGTATTAATAACAAAGAACAGTTAAACTTTCTTGCAGACATTTACACTCCCACCAATTACTTTGATTTATGAGAACTTTATGCACAGGTTTGAATAAAGCTAGTAATTCCAGAACCACATACCAGAAACAGTTATTTATCGAACCCTTACATACATTTAACGTTTCAAATATTCTATAATATGTGTGAGTGTTTAAAATATTTCTAATGAAACACAATTTAGTTGTTTTCTATGAGTACAACTAACTTATAGATAGGACGTTCCAGAATGGAAAGGTTATTGTATCTTTTACCCTCTTTACCTAACTTTCTATCTCCTATTTGTATTGTGACCTTTCGCATCAATCCATCTTCATCTTTACAAACATCAAACACTCTTCCAAGCCTCCATTCATTGCGTGGAATCTCTTCCTCTTTGATAATAACAATATCATCTCCAATCCTCACATTCTATTTTGGAGAATGCCAGAGTTGTCTGAGGGTGATATTTGCAAGATATTCTCTCCTCCATCTACACCAGAATTGCTCTGCAAGATATTGTACCCTGCACCACCTTTTCTTGACATACATATCTTCTGCTACAAATTTTCCTGGTGGAGGCAGCGGCACAGAAGCTTTTATAGTAAGCAAATGGTTTGGGGTAAGGGGCCCTAGAGTGTGTTGATGGTCAGTGGATGGCTGTTGATAATTGACATGGCTTCGTAGAAGAATGTTCTTAAAGAAGCATCATCTAATCTGCCAGCACTTTGCAGTAAGACCCAGCTTAGAACACTCCTAAAGGTCCTGATCTGCCTTTCCCAAATACCACCCATATGACTGGCATGGGGCACATTCACTGTGAAGTCGCATTGTTTTTGGGCTAGTTAAGCAATCTGTCTGTCTTTATCTACTTCCTTTAGTGCTCTTGACAGTTCATTTTTTTGCCCCGACAAAATTTGAGCCTTGATCAGACCTGATTTCTCTCACAGCTCCACGAATAGCTATAAAACAACATAGGGCATTATAAAGGCATCAGTTGTCAAGTCATCCAACATTTCAACGTGGACTGCTCTGGAGGAAAGACAGGTGAATATGAGACCATACCTCTTTTGCTCTTTGCGACCTTGTTTGGTGTGAAATGGCCCAAAACAATCGATTCCACAGTATGAAAAGGGTGGTGATGGTTCAGTACGATTGATAGGTAGATCCGCCATCCTTTGTGTTTCTGTTGGCCTGCGAGCTCTCCTGCAGGAAACACACTGTTTTATGTAGTTGGCTACAACTTTGCTGCCACCAATGACCCAGTAACCATTGGCTCTCAGATCATTGAGGGTCTGCCCTCTGCCTTGATGCTAATTTTTATTGTGGCAGTAACCCAGGATTAAATGATGCTTCAAGTCCAGAGGTAAGTTAGCTTTTTTCAGTCTCCCTCCCACCCTAAGGACACCATCTTGTAGCACTGGGTCAAGCTGGAACAATGGATGGTTATTTGGCAGTTTGTCATGGCCCAGTATTTCCATTTCCTTTATGAAGGCATCCCTTTGTGCTAATTTTATGAGTACAATGCTGGCTTTCCTCAAGTCTTCAACATTTATGGGCTTTGGTATTTTGTCTCTTTTTGCTAGTAGCTGAGTCCGCACAACCACATTTAATGCTGTATGTCATTTTGAGAAACGAATAAATCTCTCCAAAAAATTGTCCTCTTGTACTACTTTAGTTTGCAGGACCTGTGTTTTGATCTCAGGATCTCCCAACAAGATCTCCCACAAGAACTTTGGTCCAGTAAGCCAGTCTGAATTAATCAACTCTGAAACACTGAGGCCTCTAGATGCTTGATCCGCTGGATTTTGGTCTGTATCGATGTAGTTCCACTGTGCAGGGTCTGATGCTTCTCTGATTCTTTGGACACGATTGGCAACGAAAACATGGAACCTTTGGGCATCGTTATTGATGTAACCTAAGACTACTTTAGAATCAGTCCAAAAATATTCTTGGTCAATTTTGAGCTCCAGTTCTTCTCTTAACATACTACTGACTGCTGAGGAGACCACTGCAGCTGTTAACTCGAGTCTAGTTATGGTAACAACCTTTGTGGGTGCAACCCTTGCTTTACCTATGACTAAAGAGCAGTGCACCTTGTCTTCACTGAGCAATGGCTACTCGCATCAGAAAAGTGATGGAGTTCAATTCTCTGCACTCTTTCCAGATTTTGGGGAATGAAACATCTTGGGATCTGAAGTTTTTCCCGATTCTTTAGATCGTTTATCCAGCTTTCCCATTGGGGTCTTAACTCTCCAGGCAGCGGTTCATCCCATTCAATGCCTTTTTGGCACATATCCTGTAGTACTTTCTTTCCCTGCAGTAGAAAAGGGGCTAGAAAGCCTAGAGAGTCAAACACAGAAGCTACAGTAGAAAGGATTCCTCGCTGTGTTGCTGATTTCTCATCCAGAGCAACCTTGAAGGTGAAGGCATCGCTATTCACACTCCACTTTACTCCCAACACAGTCTGGATAGGGAGGTTGTCATGACTGAGGTCCACATCCTGAACTCCACTAGCTCTTTCACTGTCAGGAATTGACTCCAGAACTTCTGTTCTTAGAGAAGAACTTATGAAGATGCAATATTCCTTTAGCACACACATTTTGTGCTTCCATCACAAGGTTGATAGCTGTGTCCACATCTTCTACGCTAGCAAGGCCACTATCAACATAGAAATTCTTCCGTATGAAGTTGGCTGCTGCAGGATACTCCTTTTCATTTTGGCTTGGGAGATACTTCATTCCATAATTTGCACAAGCAGGAGAGGATGTCGCTCCAAAATGATGGACTTTCATACGATATTCCTTTGGCTCAGAATTCGTATCCCCATGTTCCCACCAGAGGAACCGTAAGCAATCTCTGTCCTCCTGGCTTACATGGAACCTGTGGAACATCTTCTCAACATCACAGATGACTGCAATTGGGTATATGTGGAATCTGCAAAGCACTCCTGTTAGGCCGTTGGTAAGATCAGGTCCAGATACCAAATGATCGTTTAGGGCCGTGCCATTATATTTGGCAGAGCAGTCGAACACAACCCTAATTTTGTTTGGATTTCTTGGGTGATAGACACCTTGGTGAGGAATATACCACGTATTTCCTGCCCTGGGTGAGTGTTCAGCTCTCTCTGCATCACCATCCTCAAATACACCTTCCATGAATTTAATGTAGTCTTCCTTGAATTTGGGATCTTTATCAAGTCTTCCTTTCAGATGCTTCAGTCTTAGTAGAGCCAACCGCTTATTCTCTGGAAGCTGGGGGCGTCATAAAAGCTAGGGGCATTTCCTGGTGCCCATCTGCATTTTAGCATATTTTGTCATTCAGTAACTGCATAAACTGCATGTCATCTTGTGATATGCTCTTTTCCCCAGGGCTTGTGTCTTTGAAGTCTAATTCTAGGGCTCTGATGACAGTGGCTGGTGTCAGTAGTGGAATTTCTTTGACACACGATGGCACAGGCCTATAACCTCTGACGACTTCGCAACCCGTGGTGAGCTGCCAACAATGCGCCATCCCAGGTCCGTCTTAATGGCATATGGCTCATCATCACCTCCTATAATGACCTGTCGTGAAGCCAGTGCCCTGGAGCAGTCATAGCCTATTAATAATCCGACCTTACAATCCATCAACTTTGGAATTTCTTGTGCTATTCTGTTCAGATGGTTCCACCTTCTGGCCATTTCAGGGGTTGGAATGTGGGAATGCTCAAGAGGGATGAAATCTCTGGTATAGGTAGGTGGCAAGTTGACAAGACTTTGGGAGGAAAACCCCCTAATTCTAAGCCCACTAACTCTTTCACTCTGAATAATGAAATCTTTTCCCATCATTGACGTTAATTTTAGCTTGACAGGCTCTAAACTTGCTCCCACCTCTTCACATACCTCTTGATCTATAAAGGTGTTGCTACTCTGTGTGTCCAATAAATCATACACTAGTATCTCCTTTTCAGGAGCTGTGAGTAAAGAAATCCATACAGGCACTATCATAGATGTGCTCCCACAATCACCTCTGTCCACACAACAAGAAAGAGAAGTTGTTTCTTCAGATTGCATAGCATGAGAAGATGTGTCTTCTGTGGTAGAAGAACGGTCTTCGTGCAATGGTGTTGGATGGTGCTTCTTACATATGGCACAAATAGCTTTACTCTTACAGTCCTTCGAGTTGTGTCCTCTCCTAAGACAGCCGAAGCAGAGGTTGTTGTCAAATATGAATCTTTTCTTGTCTTCTTCTGGCTTGTTAGCAAACCTTTGACATTTGTGGATAGAATGGTTTTCTCCACAGCACATGCAAGGAACTGGATTTGAACCTAAAGGTGGGACATTTACTCTCTTAGTTCCATTTGAGGTTCTTGTGTTGTGTTCTAAAGCACTGTAAGCTTTCATCTCTGCGTTTGACTTATCTGGTGCTTTCACATTTGTGATCAATGCATTAGCTCTTTGTCGTCTTACATCTCTAGCTGGTTTTTCTTCAGGTGACTTCAAAGCACCAAAGGATGTTACAGGGTTACATGCAATTTCTGCTTCTTGTGCCATAAACTCAGCAAACTCCTTGAAATTAGGGTATTCTTCCGTTTTTCTCAACTGCTTTGTCACATGGCGGTTCCAGCGAGAAGTCACCCAGCCTGGAAGTCTGCAACATCTTTTGATTTTCTTCACAGTCATTTAACACCTGAAGTCCTTTGACATATGGCATAGCATTATTGCATGCTGCGAGGAAATCACTGAATTGTCTCAATTTAACTGAGTCCTTTGAACCTATCTTTGGCCAGTTATTCAGTTTCTCTCTAAATGCCCACTGAATCACAAAGGAGTGTCCATATCTAGAATTCAGTGCGTCCCATGCTTGGTCATCCTTCCTAAAGAAGCTTCCTTCTAACACACATTGTGCTTCTCGACTGACATATTTTTTGTAGGTACAACAACCTATCAGCTGGATTTGTGCATCGTCTTTCAATCAATGCCTTGAAACTTGCGCTCCACTATAAGAATTTAAGTGGATCCCCTGAGAAGACTGAGGGCTCGGGTGCTTGAAGTCTGGTGAGTACCATTGTGTCATGTAGGGCTTGTGCTAACGATGCATCATTGTTTGTATGGTTTGTTTGCACATTGTCATTGTTCTCACAAATCTGTTCATTTTTTATTTCTTTTTGAGAAACTGGAAGACGATAGGCTGCTTCACTGCTTGGTGATCTGCTTTGATTACTTGCTTCGCCTGAATCTGCTTCCGAGTATGCTTTGAGCTTAGCCGCTATTACTTGCAGATCTCTTTCATGTTCGAGTCTTTCTAGTTCTTGCCTTTGTGCAGTGATAGCCTCTTCCATCTTTATTTCTGCCTGCTTTGCTGCGAGCTGTGCAGCATACTCTGCTCTTTTTGTTATGATGCTTGGTTGTTCTGATGAACACCTTGAGTGGTCACTTTGAGCGGTAGATTTGATAATTGAAGTCCCAAATATTGACTGGGCATATGACTTTGTTCTCCTTCTGAGTTGCTTAAATGGTTAAGCTCCAGCATTTTTTGAGTTAATTTTCTACCCCGTGAGGACATTCTAGGTTCTTTTTTCTTGGCAGTGACAGAGGTTGACTCTATTGCTATCTGGTGCATTTCTGTTGTGGTCAATTCTACCTGAATGGACTCAATTTGTCCAGTAGGTTCCTCAACTTGTGATGTCTCTCTATGAACTGACATTGTTTATGCCGTCGTACTCTTCTGTCTGTAGAGAGTAATATATTACAGCAACGTCGCACTTGAAGCCTTAGTTCTAAAGCATATTTGCAAAACCGTAGTCTGACGCCCTCTCTTAGTAAATTAATGTACTGCCTTTAACGTTGCCAGGAGCCAGCACTCCCGTCTTCTCTTAATCAGCAAACTAACGCTTCGCCCACACTCTGCAATAGTCTTCTCTTCGGATAATCGCCAATCTTCTCTCTGATTTCTCTGACTTTAATCTTCTTTGGCAATACCAGCGGTACGTTTTCACTGTAGCTGCACTGGTTCAATAAAATAATGCCCACGCATCGTACTGATGTCGTTTGAATATTTACACTCTCTCACTCGCTCTCTCTTGAGACACCGTGAAAACTATAAAAAATATAAACATATAACATTCAAATACACATCTCACAATCATAATAAACATCCACAAACTACAATCCATTCATAATTAGTCTCAATCACGACATTACAATGCACAATACACTTATATACAACTTATATACTTATACAACTTAATATATATATATATATATATATATATATATATATATATATGTATATATATATATATATATATATATATATATATATATATATATATATATATATATATATATCCTACATAACAGCACATGAACAACATTATAATATTTGACATGCTATTAACAGTTACCGTGTGCGCCTTTTTGAACCACTTGCAGATAAATGGTAGTTATTTATGTCAGCATGTTAACGTGTCCATGTCATTGCTACGCTCTGACCCATAATTCCATAGTACCGCGCAACACTGGCATCGCGTGGTTTGAAATAAACATGCACATACACATTCTCTGAACATATTACATTTTTAACTTTCTGTTTAAATTTTAAAATTTTCATACATTGAAATTAACTTGAGACGCAGCCACACATATACATGGGCGTAAATCCAGGTGTGTGGCTGCGTCTCAATTAATGTTCAACTCCATTAAGTAGGGGATTTTATTCACTTTAAATATATCTATTCTCTTTAACGTAGTTGATGCAGACTCATTCATAAATTAGTTGCGGCAAACATACTGATTAACGATGTAATTTTCCATGACTCTGCTAGATTAGCGATTAAAATCTTACTTATCTAGTTAACGTGTTTACAATAGCTTGTTTACAATATAGTTGCACAGTGCACTGTGACTAACACGCCAAAGCCGTTTTGTTGTGTTTATTCATATAAGCAGTTACTGTAAAGTGATTATTTAATAATTTATTTTGTTACAAAACATTACTTATTTTATATATATTTTTCACAATAAGTCATGTTTATATTTTATTGTATGTTGATGGCTTAACTGTAAACAACACAAACAATGCAATAAATAGTTTTGAAGAAAAATCTGCTTTGTCATAGAACCTGAGAAAAACTTTGAAAATAACCATAATGACACAGTCTATATGCTACAATAATAATGATAAAAGCAAAGATTTTCACTGTGAGGACATGTCTTTATAAGTACAATTAGACTGTATTATTTGTGTCCCCTTCAAAAATTGCTCATGAGAAATTTTATATTTACCCCCCCCCCCCCCCTACTGTTACATGAAATTTACGCCCATTAATCTTTCTAGGAACCTCTACAGAGATATAAAGGCTTTTACGCGCTTCACAAACTCACCGGTGCGTAAAATGATTTCCAGGTTATTCCTCTCATCTCATCTGTCGGTTTTCTTCGTCCACATAACACGTTTTCTGTTTTAATGGAGTTTACTTTCCATCGCGTTGATGGCACTGAAGGCGCATTTGGGAACAACCAGAACCTCACTTCTTCATTGGGGGACTGGGCAGAGTGGGTGTGTTTTTACTGGAACAACTGAGCAACAGTCGTTCTGTGGAAAAGAGTAAGAACGCTTCACACCCCTAAACAAACCCCCACACCCCTAAACACACCCCCATCCCCCAGCACTCCACACACACACACACAATGTCGAAACTAGAGAGTCATTTCAGTACAATAAGAAATTACTCTCGAGGATTGCGAGGATCTTAATGCAGGGCTCTCAAGATTTGAAGACAGGCAAGCGTGACATCTACAACCACCCCCTCAAAAAAAAAAAAAATTAAAAAAAAAAAATTAAAAAACATAAAAGAATAAAAAATGGGGGAGTAAGGATCACTGACCACAATTTAACCAAATACAAAGAATTTGTTTTGTTTTCATTTATTAATTTGTGTGTGTGTGTGTGTGTGTGAGACAGAGAGAGAGAGAGAGAGAGAGAGAGAGAGAGAGAGAGAGAGAGAGAGAGAGAGAGAGATTATGACTGGTAAAGTCAAGTCAAGTCAAGTCACCTTTATTGTCACATCACCACAGCACATGTGCCATGGTGAGTGAAATTCTCGCTCCAGAAATTGCAGAACCATTTACATACAGTAGTTAAGAAACAGAAATTAGACAATTTACATACAGGTGAAAAATGTGCAAAATGCTGAGTACCAGGTGAAATGTGCAAATGTGGAAAAGATACAATGTGCTCATAGTCAGTACACACCGGCCAGTTGGATGCGCATGCTCGGAGCACACGGCCTGGGATGCCATCAGGACCCGCAGCCTTGCAGATGTTTACCTGTCGGAAGGATCTGGTTACATCCGCGACAGAGACGGAGAGCGCACTCACATCATCTGCAGCAGCCAAGGGAGCGCTCTCTGTGTGGGCGGGGTTGTGAGCCTCGAAACGTGCACGACTGGTGTTGTTTATTGTAAGTGTTTGTTACCTTTTTGGACTCCTTTATCATTTGTAATGTTGCTCCCATATAAAACAGTTCAGCACAAGCCCAGACATTTTTAGGGTCATAATTGAGGACAATGTCCCGTCCAGAGACAAGCTGTTTCGTGTTGAGGTTTGGTTCAACCCGACCATCGAAAATACCCTCTCTAATGAATATGTTTTTTTATTGGTTGTTGTGTTAAATCTTGCCCATATACAATAGTGCTATTTCCTGATTGGCTATTGTATAGCCTGTTTTTTTGATTGGCTGATAAGTGTCAGGCTCGACTAAGAACTCCAGGGGAGACGCGCTTGATTCCATAGAGACAGAGGTGCGACATATTAAATATATGATTCAATTCAAGTTTTCAATTTAATTCAATTCAAGTTTATTTGTATAGCGCTTTTTACAATAGACATTGTCTCAAAGCAGCTTTACAGAACATAAACACAGAGCAGAAGGTAAACATAATTATAACGGCTCCTGAATTTTTTCTCCGTGACTAGAAAAACCACGCTTCAACTGATGCCTTCAGAACTTCAATATTTACTCTTTGTTTCACCACAACTTCAATTGAGCACCGTGAAAAACTAAAAGAATAAAATAAAATTGCACTCAGATTTGTAATGAAGTGAATTCCATGACATTGTTTGATCAATCACATGGCCTATTAAACATACTAATACACAAAACAAACATAACCAAACATACCGTGTGCTTTCCAATCAGGATTCAGGAGACATTAGAGTTCTTCTGATTAATTAGTCTTATAGTAATCAATCTTACTCTTCTTACAATCTTACACTCAGTTCACATGTAATAACCTCGTGCTTTTCAATGCGCCATGCTGCTTATCAAAACACATGACCAACACATACAATGGTACTTATTTTTTCTCCAGTAGGTGTCTCTATTGCCGATTGTTAAACAAAAGTATATACATATATATACAATAACCAAGAAAACATTCAATTATTACACAACATTTGTAACAAACAAAAACCTTAAAAAAGGAAACAAAAATATTCAGCACAAAATGTACTACAGTATATCTGTTCCAGCTACACTGCCACCAAAATTACAAGGATTTATGAAAGTAGTGTACCTTTTAACTGAAACCAATAAAGCCTGTAATTTTCCTATAAACTGTTAAACTTTCATTCTTCTTTCAACACTTTCAAAATAAGAGTTATTTTCATTTTATCTGAACACCACCATTCTGGATGTTAAGACAACTTTGTTTATACTCATAGTTCAGGAATTGTTCTCAACTATCACCACTATTTTTTGAATTGGACGTTCCAAAATGGTTATTTGTGTCAATCTCTCACCCCTTTTACCTAACTTACTTTGTCCCATTTGGAGTTTAACCTTTCTCACAAGCCCATCATCATCTGCATTTGTCTCAATGACTCTAGCTAGCCTCCATTCATTTCTGTGGACGTTGTCCTCTTTGACAATTACTACATCTCCAATTTGAACATTTCTTCTAGGTTTGTGCCACTGTTGTCTGAGGCTTAAGTTGGTCAGATATTCTTTGCGCCATCTGCTCCAAAACTGTTCAGACAGTACTGTACTCTTCTCCACCTTTTCCTAGCGTATAGATCTTCACAAATAAATTTGCCAGGAGGAGGCAGAGGCACTGAAGTCTTCATCGTAAGCAGATGATTAGGAATCAAAGGCTCAAGACTTTGGGTCATTTATTGTGTCAGTGGTAAGTGGACGATTATTCACGATTAACATTGCCTCATAGAAAAATGTCCTTAATGAGGTGTCATCTAGTCTTCCTTTAGCTTGTGCCAGAACAGCATTCATCACACTCCTTACTGTTCTTATCTGGCGTTCCCACACGCTTCCCATGTGGCTTGCTTCAGGAACATTCATAAGGAAATCACACTGTTTGCTTGCCAGATAGATAGAAATCCTCTCTTGGTCTAGATCCTTCAAACCTTTTTCCAGTTCATTCTTTGCACCTATGAAATTTGTACCTTGGTCGGATCTGATCTGTCGCACGGCTCCTCTGATTGCTATGAAACATCTTAAAGCATTCAGAAATGCATCAGTTGTGAGATCTTCTAACATTTCTAAATGTACAGCCCTGGAGCTCAAGCACGTAAACAACAGACCATACCTTTTAAATTCCTTCCGACCTTGTTTCGTGTAGAAGGGGCCAAAACAGTCGATACCAGAATATGAGAATGGGGGTGATGGTTCTACTCTGTCAGCTGGGAGGTCAGCCATACGCTGTTCCTCAACTGGTCTGCGCAGCTTTCTGCATGTAACACAATTTTTGATGTACTTGGCCACTACATTGCTTGCACCCATTATCCAATATCCACTAGATCTGAGCTCATTTAAGGTTTGACCTCGACCTTGATGTTGAATTTTCTTATGGCAATGGTCAAGTATTAGCTGTGTGACGATGCCTTCCTTCGAAAGAATTATTGGATGTTTTAACTCCAATGCTGCGTTAGACTTTCTTAACCGTCCTCCAACCCTGAGAAGTTCATTCTGGAGTACAGGATCAAGTTGGTATAACCTGTTATTCTTTGGAAGCTTAGCAGGGTTTTCACTGAGACATTTCAGTTCTTCTTCAAAGGCTTCTTTTTGTGCTGCCTTGAGAAGCACAAGAGCTGCTTTCTCGCTCTCCTCTACACTAATGAACCCCGATCTGTCTCTTTTCACAAGTCTTTTGATCCTAGCTATTGCATTGAGTGCTGTATTCCAATCTGAGAATCTTGCAAGTCTTTCAAGAAAGTTGTCTCTTACAGAGGCATCTGTTTTCAGGACCTTTACCTCAGGGTCACCTACAAGAAGCTTTGGGGAATTTTTATGAGTAACAATTTCTTTTTCCCATAGAAACCTAGGGCCTTTCAACCAACTTGAGTCAATTAAGTCTGCCACCTTGGAACCCCTAGATGTGCAATCAGCTGGATTTTGACTTGATTCCACATAGAACCACTGCTTTGGATCTGTAGAGTCTCTTATTTTCTGGACACGATTAGCTACAAAAACATGAAAGCGCCTGGCTTCATTCTTGATATATCCTAATACTATCTGGGAATCAGTCCAGAAAAATTCCTCAGTTATCTCCAGGTCTAGCTCTTCTCTAAGAAGATGACTTACTGCCGCTGAAACTGTGGCTGCAGTCAGCTCAAGGCGTGGTATGCTGAAAACCTTTGTAGGGGCTACTCTGGCCTTTCCCATGACCAGTGCACAATGTACTTGTTCCTCAGCAACAGTCCTGATATATGAACACTGCCCATAACCTTCACTGCTGGCATCTGAAAAATGATGCAGCTCAATTTTTTGGATTTTGCCCATATTTTCAGGAATGAAGCATCTTGGTATTTGAATCCTTTGGAGATTTTCCAAGTCATGGAGCCATGTATTCCACTTTGGCTTCAGATCAGAGGGAAGAGGTTCATCCCATCCTACCCCTCGTTTGCACATCTCTTGGAGCACTCTTTTTCCAATAAAGATGTAGGGAGCAAGAAAACCTAATGGGTCGTACACACTTGCAACCACTGATAGAATTCCCCTTCGAGTGGCAGCCCTTTCAGTGAGGTCAACTTTAAATGAGAATGTATCAGTCTCTATGTTCCACTTCACTCCCAGTACACTCTGCATTGGAAGCTCATTGTAATTCAGATCAACATCCTTCACTACACTGGCACGTTCGGTCTCTGGTATTGCACTCAAAACATCTCTGCTATTGGACATAAACTTGTGCAAATGCAGGTTTCCTTTAGCCAAAACTTCTTTTGCCTCGCTGATCAACTTCTTGGCCTTCTCATTGGAATCAACACTGACAAGACCATCATCCACATAGAAGTTTTTGCGAATGAAGCTCGCTGCCAGTGGGTAGTCCCTTTCATATTTACTGGCAAGATATTTCATGCCATAGTTCGCACACCCTGGAGAGGATCCTGCTCCAAAAATGTGTACTCGCATGCGATATACCTTGGGTTCCTTTTTGGTGTTCCCTTCTTCCCACCATAGGAATCTCAGGAAATCACGATCTTCTGGACTGACATGAAAGCGATGGAACATCTTCTCCACATCGCAAACAATATCAATCTGATGCTCACGAAATCTACACAGCACTCCAGTCAGAGCATTTGTTAAGTCTGGCCCTGTGAGTAAGTGGTCATTTAGAGACGTACCTTCAAATTTAGCTGAGCAGTCAAATACCACTCTTATTTTTTCTGGCTTTCTGGGATGGTACACCCCGTGGTGCGGAATGTACCATGTACTGTCTGCTTTTGGCATGACAGTTGCTTCTTCAGCATCTCCATCTCTAAAGACACCATCCATAAATCTCACATAGTCCTCTCTGTACTTAGGACTTCTCTCCATTTTCTTTTTCAAATATTTCAAACGAACCACAGCAAGATGCTTATTGTTCGGCAACTGTGGACGCTTTCTGAAAGGTAAGGGCATTTCCACATGTCCTTCTCTGTTGTGTTGAACCCTTTCATCCAACTTTTGAAGAAATTGAATGTCCTCTTGAGATATTATCCTTGCTTTTGAATCTGTATCCCGAAAGTCTGCTTCTAACGTCTTAATTATAGAGGCAGGTGTAATAGCTGGGAGTTCCTTCACCAATATGCGATGACAGAACCCTGTTACATTTCTAGAGCAACTATTGGGTGATATGGATCCCACTATACTCCAGCCTAAGTCCGTTTTGACTGCGTAGGGTTCGTTATCTTTCCCTGATATCACTTGGGTTGGCTTTAGAGCTCTTGGACAATCATAGCCAATTAGAAGCCCTACAGGACAATCCAATAAATCTGGCAGCTTGTCTGCAACACTGAGCAGGTGGATCCATTTCTGAGCCTTTTTGCAAGTAGGAATGCTATCTCGTTCCAAGGGAATGTAATCTCGAGTGTAAACTGGTGGCAACTCAATGTACTCTTGCAAACTATAACCTCTCACTCTTAGTCCATCTGCTCTCTGACAATTCTCTATCGTAGCTCTATCAGTCATTGTGGACAGCTTTAATTTCACAGGTTCTGTGTTTACTTGCAGTTTGTCGCAGATCTCTTTATTGATGAATGTATTACTGCTCTGTGTGTCCAGCAATGCATAGGCTAGAATTTCTGGGCTGTCCTTTGTTGCACAAGAGAGCCATACTGGAACAATCATTGAAGTGCGATTATAGTTGTCCATTCCCACACTACATAAGCTAATGGAGGCCCTTTCATCAGATGAAGCTTCTGGTTTTCCTGCTTGAAAACGTTCTTCATGAAGTGGAGAGGGATGACTCTGCCTGCAGATGTTGCAAGTTGCTCGCTTTCTACAGTTTTTGAAGATATGGCCGACTCTGAGACAACCAAAGCACATCTTGTTGTTGATGACAAACTTTTTCTTCTCCTCAAGAGGCATTGCTGCAAACCTTTCACATTTGTATATAAAGTGATTTGGTTGACAGCAGACACATTCTAATTGTCTCTTATCTCGAGTGACAGAAGGGTTGAGTTTGGTACCGGTTTCTCTTTCCAATGCACTCACGTTCTTTGCAATGGGTTTAACATTTTGCATCAGAGCACTGGCTTTGAAACGTTTTTGCTCTTTCCCTAACCTTTCATCTGCATGTTTTAAAGCATGTAGAGAGGAAACAGGATTACAGGCAATGCGTGCCTCTTCTGCCACAAAGTCGGAAAACTCAGCGAACCTTGGGTATGGCTTTTCTTCATTGAGTGCTTTACTGACATACCGATTCCACCGAGTTGTTATCCAGTCAGGAAGTTTCTGCAGCAATTTCTGGTTCTCTTCACAATCATCCAAAACTCCCAAACCATGTACATGAGGCATTGCATTTTTACAGGAAATAAGGAAATCACTAAACTCCCTTAACTTCAGTGATTCTTTAGGTCCAATTTTTGGCCAGTTATTCAACTTTGTCCTAAATGCTCTTTGAACTACAAAGGGGTGTCCATAGCGTTTATTCAGGGCATCCCAAGCTTGCATGTATGCATCTTCATCACTCCTATAAAAGGTTCCCTCTAGTACACTGAGCGCATCTCCACTTATGTACTTCTTCAGATAGAACAGCCTATGTGCTGAAGTTGTACAGTTTGTCTCAATCAAAGCTTTAAAACAAGTGCGCCATTCAGTGAACTTGAGTGGGTCACCTGTAAAGGTGAATGGCTCTGGAGCTGGAAGTTTGGTCATTGCCAGGGATTCTGTAAGTGTTTTCACTAATACAACCTCATCTACTTTCGCCTCTAGCTTATTTTTAGAGCACGGTTGAGCTAAAGGTTGATAGGTTGAAGGAATGGTTGCAGGAATGGTTATAGATTGGTGCAGGAATGGTTATTGTGTTGCAGCGGATGCTGACATGGAGGCAAAGCACATCTTTCTTTTGTATCTCCTATTTCAGCATTCAATCTTGATTCCTCTTCTGCATACACAATATATTCAGCTTCTATGACTTCAAGATCCCTTTGTTCCTCTAGCATTTTTAACCTCTCTTGTTGGGCTAGCACCTCTTTTCTTTGAGCTGAGATTTCTTTTTCTCTCTTTAGTTCAGCACGTTTTGCAGCTAAGCGTGCCGCTGCTTCTGCTCTTTTTACTGACATATGACTTTCCGGCTGACTTTCCTTTTCAGCTCTCGACACAGTTGATCCATAAATTGACTTGGCGTCATCTCTTTGCAGTAACTGGAGGAGTGTTTCCTTTACAGACTGCGCATTAAACTCTTTAGTTCCAACTTCTGTGCAACAGTTTTAGAGCAATGTTCTTTCAGTTTTAGAGCATTGTTCTTTCAGTTTGGATCTGATAAACTGAGCTTCAGCCTTAAAGTTTAAGTATGTGAACATAAAGTTCCGTTCTCTTTTTGCTAACTCATCACGTCTTAACTCAAGCATTTTTTCTGTTGGACGACTTTCTCTTTCTGATCGCCTAACCTCTCGCTCAACTTTTGATGATAACCCTTGGAGTTTTGTTTTATTAACCTGCAGATCTGCATTAATTTCTGAAATGCGTTCTTCATAATTTTGTCTTTCTGAGACATCAATTTCAGTTTCTAATTTCCCCTCTAATTGTGCCTTTTCATCTTCAAGAGCTTGAATGACTTGGTCTAAGACACTTTCTGATCTATTTAGATCCATGTTGGTAACAGTTTAAACCACAAAATTATTCAGCTTAATACCCAGCTGTACTAACACATTGGAGTTGTACAAATGTCAATTATTAAACAAGTTACACCTTTATCTAAACTTTTATCTAAAGTATTAAATGCAAAAAAAAAAGTTTCAACAATTTTCATACAATTTCAATTAGAATAAATGTTAATGCAACAACAACAACAACAACGAAGAAATTAAGTTTTCAAGCTGAAAATACAGTCCAAATACCTTCAAATCCAAGGGTATCAACTCCTATTGATGACTAAATTGTCTAAAACGTTGCTGCCTTGAGGCTATTAGTTGTAACTGCAAAATATCTTCTTGCGCTGCTCTTCTACACAGAAAGGAGTTCAATCACGCTAAAGCAATGATGGAGTTTCAATGCGACGAAATTGCGTTGCTCCCTTGAATGACGACATCTTTACCTCCACTGATGGCTGCTATTTTTCACCGGAGTCAACTGGATCACCGTGAGGGCAGGCAACTATTCCTTTTCCATGATGAATTCTTGCACGTTTTCAGAGGGTGTGAATACACGTTTTTCACTATAACGGCTCCTGAATTTTTTCTCTGTGACTAGAAAAACCACGCTTCAACTGATGCCTTCAGAACTTCAATATTTACTCTTTGTTTCACCACAACTTCAATTGAGCACCGTGAAAAACTAAAAGAATAAAATAAAATTGCACTCAGATTTGTAATGAAGTGAATTCCATGACATTGTTTGATCAATCACATGGCCTATTAAACATACTAATACACAAAACAAACATAACCAAACATACCGTGTGCTTTCCAATCAGGATTCAGGAGACATTAGAGTTCTTCTGATTAATTAGTCTTATAGTAATCAATCTTACTCTTCTTACAATCTTACACTCAGTTCACATGTAATAACCTCGTGCTTTTCAATGCGCCATGCTGCTTATCAAAACACGTGACCAACACATACAATGGTACTTATTTTTTCTCCAGTAGGTGTCTCTATTGCCGATTGTTAAACAAAAGTATATACATATATATACAATAACCAAGAAAACATTCAATTATTACACAACATTTGTAACAAACAAAAACCTTAAAAAAGGAAACAAAAATATTCAGCACAAAATGTACTACAGTATATCTGTTCCAGCTACAATAATTAATGATAAAGGAATTAACGAATAATAAAAGAAATAAGAATTAACAGAATAAAAATTCTAGATTATTATTAGTTGTATATAGTTCACAGTGTGTATGTATTTATTCCCCTATGAGCAAGTCTGAGGTGACTCAGGCAGCAGTGGCAAGGAAAAACTCCCTTAAATTGGTAAAGGAAGAAACCTTGAGAGGAACCGGACTCAAGGGGGAACCCATCCTCATATGGGTACACTGGGGGTGTGATTGTAATATACAGTCAGTTAAATATGAAAATAGTCAAAAAGTTTTTCTGCATTAGAAATACAATGTGTGGCGGGAGAGCGTGACAGAAGACTGAAATGCGTGACACTTGACCGCCAAGAGAAAAGTCAATTTAAGTCTATACCACTAGTCTATACTTGAGTCTATACCACTAATCTATACTTAATAGAAGAGGAAAGTCCATTTCAAGTCAAGCCAAGTCAAGTCAAGTCAAGTCAAGTCAAGAAGCTTTTATTGTCATTACAACCATATATAGCTTTTTCAGTACACAGTGAAATGAGACATACCGATTCTCCAGGATCATGGTGCTACATAACACAAAGACAGAGCTAAAAGAACTTAAGTAAGTTAGTCCTAGATACATACAGTAAAGTTCATCTGTGCAACCTGGTGTAAACAGTGCAGGATAAGACAAACAAGACAGACAAGACAGTGCAGGACAAAAGACAGTGCAAACAAAAAAATTACAAGACAATACAAAAAAGACAATACAAAAAAGACAAAAAAGACAAAGCACAAAAGACAATAAACAGAAACAGCCCCGATCAGTGTAAATACTATATGTTCAACAATATTGCATGCAGTAATACTATAATAAACCCAGTTTAATAGCAGCAGGTCCCTTAGATAATGTAAAGAATTATCATTATCATTTTCAAATAACAGAAATGTTAGACAGTGTGTACAAAGAGTAAAAAGTGTGCAAAACAGCATGTAAACAGGTTGATGAATGTATATTGGAAGTGTGTGAACTTTAATCTGGTTTGCTTTGTTAATTCAGTTCATATTTCATATCGATATTTCTTTAGTTAACGTGGTTAATACGAAACGAATCGGTTTCACAAAACGAGTGCATATTAAATTTATAAGCGATTTAACTACGTTAGTATTTAAATACAGATAGATCTTTTTGTATCCTGCTTGAACCCCAGGTAACCTTAGCAGAAGCTCTGACTGGCTGGAGACCCTGAAGCAGTGAGGCACAAAGCTCCACCGTTCACTGCAACCATTCAAGAGATTTCAAACGAAATTCTAATTTGTTTTGATATTACAGGTTATTTTCTCAGGCTCTACTTCAGCTCTACTCTGACACAAGTTTACCATCTGTGCCCATTTAAATGACAGCTTCCTGTGAGCTTGTGCTTGTTCCTCTCATCACGTGTTGTATTCTTTTGTCATTGAAGTTCTTTATGTTTGTTTGCTTAGCCTGTGCTTCGCCTTCCACAGAACCCAATGGTGAAGATTCATTCGGTCCAAATATATCTCTCTGGCGTCATCTTAAGCCTCGATGTGAAAAGCCATGACACCCAAAACACCTCTAAAAGGGAGTTAAATATAGAACGGCTAATTGTATTACATAGTGTACAGTATTTATATGTGGCAGATTCGGTAAAATCTCACAAGATTCCAACAAAGATCCCTAACCAGAATTTTCCTCAACAGTGTCATGTTACATTCAAATGTAACAAAGAGCATATGAACTTTTTTGTGTAGGTCATTTCAGAGGCATGACTACCGAGGTTCCTTGCCAACGTACATAATATTTACATGATGCTTCCAGTGAAAAGTTTTTCTAGCACACCATATAATAACAAACATGGCGGTCCGTCCATCCAGATGAAATATTTTGACAGGGTTAAGCGTGTACAGTCTTACCTCGAATCACATTCTCACATTAAGGCAAGAGACTGCAAGGAAGTGGTTTTTGGTTTTATGCTTGTTTTCACAAGTTCTGTAATTTCTCTGAAGTTTTCACTGAATCACTGAAGTTTTAATTCTGTAACATCACTCTACTACACTTCTTCTTTTACTTAATTCTCACTGAAGTTTTAATTCCTCATGTCTAAATATCTGTCACAACCAGGGAAGGAGGAAGGAGACGGACTCGTACACAGGATAGCTTCAAAGGAATGGGGTTTAATAAATGATAAAGACAAATACAGTAAAATGACGAGACCTAACAATGACTAAACATAACCACAGGTAACCAAACGTAACATGAATCCGTAACCAAATGTTACAGACAATGATCACACAATGAGGAACAGGTGTGGAGACAGGGAGGAGCAGACGAAGGCGGGGCAGACACGTGACGAGGAACAATAACAAACAAACACACATTTTTTTTTTATTCTAAACTTTATTCAACTACAAACATTTAAGGCATATTTAACAATCATAAATTAGTGTTTCGTGTTGACACAGCATTCAAAGAAAGACAGAACAAACAGAGGGGGAAGGGGGGGGGGGGTCTTAATCTAATACATATACGAGTCCAAAGCCGAAAGGAGTTTCAGGGCATTTCTGTCCATCATGCATTGAAGGGATTTTGCAAATAACTTCAAATCATTTTTTCCATCCCATGAAATGGGGTTTGACCCTTAAATACTTGCATCTGTGGATAAAGTGTTTTCCTAACACAATCAGGTTATTTATCAAAAATTCTATATTTTTATAATTTATAAACACTCCAACTTTAATTGAGATCATATTCAGAGGATGTATCAATTTATCTTTAGCTTGTATCCAATTTTGAAATGAAAGCCAAAATTCATTTACCAATTCACACTGAAAGAAAATATGCTCTACCGTTTCAATGTCTTTCTCACAAAATCCACATGAATTGTTTTCCCAATTAAATCTCTCTTGTAAAAAAGAATTGGATGGATAAATGTCATTTAAGATTTTGAATGTCACTTCTTTAGCCTTGGGAAGAATTGGGTATGATAAATATCGTTTGCTTATTTTTTTTCGCTTTTTCCACACTAAAGTCTTGCAGAACATATTTTCTTTTCAGTTGATTAGGATAATATTGTTTAGATAAGATATTTCTAATAAACTTATTTGTAAACTGTCTGCTATTTAAATTAATACCTTCAATGCAAAGTGATCTAATTTCTGATTGAGAGTTAGAATATATTACAAACTGCTGAATCATTGTTATCAGGGGTGCTGGGATGGTCTTTATTACTTTGTTGTATTCTCTAATTGGGCACTTGAAAGTAAATTTATCACAGAAGTCAGTGTAATATAGCAAATTACCAGAATTATCCATCAAATGACTTACTGCCCATATACCTTTTTCCCTCCAAGTACCGAAAAACAATGATTTCCTATTACTCAGAATGTATCTGTTGTTCCACAAAGGTGTATTGTGTGGTGTAAAGTTGTGTTTACACATTAGTTTTCAGTACAGAAGAACTTGTTGGTGAAAATCAGATAATTTTACAGGTAATTTGTATACATCATAGTCACAGTGAAAAATAGCATTTGGGATAGTGTCGGAACTCAGAGCCGGTCTCCAAGTCGACACATCACAGGGTGATCTCTTCTCTTAGGCCTTTAGTTAAATTTCACTGTTAACTCTATAATTACTACAAAAATACTGAGAAAACTCCTCAGACCTGGATGAGAATGAGCAAACTTCTTTATTGTGGTCAATCAGCCAACAAATTATAATTTGCCAAATTCAAAGTAACAAATTGCCAAATTCAAAGTAACAAATTGCCAAATTAAAAGTAACAAATTGCCAAATTCAAAGTAACAAATGAAAACCCCCAAAAAGAGCATGTCATGCAAAATCAATCAAGAAAAACAAGAACTCTCGCGACGTCCTTGCAAAAATAAAAACCACCCACCTTGACCCGCGGACACGGGCACGCGCCCGCGTGCGCGCACACGCGCCCCCACACGCACACACACCTTCGCCCCCGAAGAACCAAAAAAAAACCCTCAGATATCTTCTCAATATATACCCTGGCGCTCCTAGGAGCCCAGGTGCCATATCACCTTATTTACCAAAATCATCTCCTATGTTTTCTAAATACACTGACCCAATTTCCCCTTATTTCCCATTACCTTTCACCCATATGCCCATTTATGGATTTTCCTCCCCTTATTTTTCATGACCTCAGACTAAACACCTGGGCCTTCTTCAGTCTGCACAACAAGTTTATGAGCACCACATGCCCATATATGGATTTTCCTTCCTTTATTTTTCATGACCTCAGACTAAACACCTGGGCCTTCTTCAGTCTGCACAACAAGTTTATGAGCACCACATGCCCATATATGGATTTTCCTTCCTTTAGTTCTCAGGGCCTAGGTCTGTGGACCACTGTTTTTTTCATTCTACATAACATGTTATTGCTATGGACCAAGGTCTGAGAACCATGGTGTTCTTCATTTTCCATAACAATTTATGAGCTAAGGTCTGGGAACAATGGTATTTTCCCTTCTACATAACAAGTTATTACAAATGTGCTCAGACTGACTAGGCCTAACAGCCCCAAATCTGGTTGCAATAAACATCTTTGGCCTACAACATCACCTACATATGTCTTATGACAGCAATTGTAATATTTTGCAAGGCCTAATACTTTACTTTGGTTATAGTATTGTAAGGAATAATATTTTAATTATTTCTACTAAGATTTTTTTCCAACATTCCCCCCTGTGAGACTGTAAAGTCTCACCAAACTTATGTTGCAGTGTTCTGGACTACCTTGTCATTTCCACTAACCCATATATCTATCTAATCACGACGACCTCTACCCCAACTTACAACAACTTACAACATTCCCCCACAACGAAAACAAAAAAACCCCATAATACATAAAACATAAACACAATAACATAAAACAGAATATTACTCCCCCACAATGAAAACAAAATCCATAATACATAAAACACAACAAACACAATATCATAAAACAAAACATTACTCAATGTCCACAATTCACACATGCTCTTTCTCAGAAGGTGAGCCAGGAGTGAGCGAAAAACCCTCTTTAGAGTCAGATTTGAGGGAAAATTCTCACTCTGCCCGCGTTTATAGCGCGACAGTGAAAGCAGTGTCACCAGGGTCACCGAAACATACAGCATAAACATACTAAAGGTACGGTAAACATAATAAACAGACAAAAAACACACAAAAACAGTTACAGGGCATAAGAAAACTAGCTGTCCCTACAACCACCACCAATAGTAATTGCGATGCATGGTTTAAATCCACTGTGGCGAGGGGGATGCGTAGGGATCTCCAAATGTCTTTGTGGCGATAAGCGTGGAAAGCTCGAGTTATGGGAACAACCGCATCCGAATCACCCCCTGTCCATGAGTCCATAAAAGTGGGTGGCCCTTGCATATCCTGTAGACCTTGTTGCACATCTTTGGTGTGAGATGTCCAGAGTTTATATACACAAAAGAATAACATACAGTACTGGTGTACGGCGGCCTGCCGTACATGGTGGGAAATAATATACGCATGTGCATGTCCACGTCCATATGTCAAGGTCACACAAAAGGAACGATGTACCTCATATGTGTGTACCTGCAAAAACAATCCCTTGTCCAGAGATTAATCATTCTCGTGGCACGAATGAACCCACAGTCCTTCAGGGAGGACTAAATCTGCATGTGCAAGGATAAGTGACACGGGGCGTGTGTCCTCAAGCAACGTGAACCAGGTGTCAGCCGTCGGCGGGGAAGGGTATGTTAGCCAGGTGCAATGTGGTGATACACCCAGGTCGAAGTCCCCCCAGATGAAGTCAGGCAGGTCTACCTCGTTGTCCAGTTGGATGCATGTGTAGCAGTAACCGGGGGCGTCGAGGCGACAAGCGACACTCCGTGAGCTCGCCTCTAACCGGGCACAAGTGCGGGGTCGCTGGAGTCATCTCTGGTCACTCCACGGGTTCGACATAGCCTGCAACAAAGCCTTACAGACAACAGAGAGACAGGCAATAGACCAGTAGACACAAAATACCAACACTTATTACATAAGCATATGTACAGAAAAGTTTGTGTGTAGTCAGTCTGGATTCAGTCACAATTAAGGCATTAAGGCCATCACCAGTAATATGGTGCCTCGTGTACACAACACTTATGAAAGATATACACACATAGGGGATACAGACAAACAGGGACACACACCAATATGTTACAGTCCTGTATACGCGCAACCAGTTCCAGTCCGAATCACTATTGTTCTCATCCAGCAGTGGGAAGGAGTCTGGATCCAATTAAACCAACATACACTGATCCTCTTGACTTAATACATAGTGGAAACTTCTAGTTAGGCCGCATCTGAACAGTCATATCTGTAGGGATTGGCGCGGCTACCGGCTGATACGCACAGGATCTACTTATGTTGCCCATCCATTTCGGCCCATGTGTTCTGGCTGCCGAACCCAGCAGGCAAAGTGCAGGACATAGATATGTATCATTATATGGAGATTTATCACACTCGTCCTAAATATTCCACCTTTCTCTGGCAGAATTGTAGCTTCTCTTTACTAAACTTGTGCCCGTTGTTTGCTAGGGCCTTCAGTACTGTTATTGAATCCTGTACACATTGCTCTTTCGATTGGCTACAAATCAGTAAGTCAGGCTCTCCATTTGTAAATTCACCAGATCTCTGGTCAGTACTTGGTTGAATATCGATGGATTTTCACAATATCCTTGTTGCTCTTAACATGTGAATGCAAACAAGTGCTGAGAGTCAGGGTGCAATGGGACACTAAAAAATGCTTAACACAGATCAATTACTGTATACCATTTTGTTCCCTCTGGAATATTTAATAACAAAGTTTGTGGATCCGGGACCACTGGGGTCTCAGCCACCACTATCTGATTGACTGGTCTCAAATCGTGGAACAATCTCCATTTATCTGAATTTTGGCTTTCTGATCGGACAAAATCGGAGTGTTGCACTGACTTTTTGTGGGGATTAAAACTCCTGCTTCTAATAACCCTTTAATAGTTGGTCCTATCCCTTCCTCTACTTGCTTAGACAATGGATACTGTCTCTGATAAAGTAATGGTACATTGGGTCTAACCTGTATTTTTGCTAATCCCGCTGACTTAACTAGTCCTACATCTGTTACATGTTTTGTCCACAGTTACTCTGGGACTTGACTTAGTGCTTCGTCTACTTCTTTCTCTGTTGACTCTTACTTATCTGCCATCTGTGGCATCTGTATCTCTACTTCTACTCTTACCAGAATTTATGTTTGTTCACTGACTTACTAACATGGTTGCGTATGATTACATGATAACATGATTATCCCCTAATCTATCCTTAAAATCTCCATCTTCTGACATATGTACTCTAGGGTCTTTAGTCATGTTCCACTTCACTGCCCTTTCTGCCTCTTTTATCTTAGGCCCTAAATCTTTGGATTCAAAAACCTCGCCCGATCATCAGGGAGATGTGGGAGACTGCATCTCCAACTTGATACCATTCTTGAATCTGCTCAGGGAGTACAGCATATGTAGCTACTCCTTGCTGGCCAATTATCATGCTGTGCGTGCTGATGTGATATTTTCTTCCTTCTAGTCGTTCTTATCATTATGATGCATATTCTTCATCTTTTCCCCCTTCATCATATTTCAGGGTACAATGCCATGGTCCTCTAGCTTCATGGCAATCTGGTCATATGTAGTTTAGCCATGGTTTCCATACAGAGTATTCTTGCCATATTTTTTTGATGTATCTTTGTCCTTAACTTCCATCCAATATACCTTGTCCAGTTCTGTCATTTCATCTTCTTGGCTTACTACTAGTTATTGTCGAGCTAACATTTCTGGGAGTGTTATCCACACTCCTGATGGCCCACAGTGTATTTTGGCTCCTAATTTGCAGAGCACATCTCCCCCAAGTAGATTGGTTGGAGTGTCTGGGAAATATAGTAAATATTTTTTTCCCAATGCTTGTAAGTATTGCTCCTGTGTCACTCAGGAATGGGGCCTGTACTTCATTTCCAATTCCCACTATAATTGTTGGTTCTTGTGCAGGATGCAATGAGGTGGTACACTGCACCAGCTCCCCCTCTTTCTTCTCTAGGCCTCTTCACATTCCTGCTGGGGCTGGGCCCAATGGGCTCCCTCCTAGCGGTGCTGGGGCTTGTCCTTGAAATCCTGGGCCCATCCATTGGCCTGCCCAATTTCCAGCTCCTTGTGGTGTTGCTGCGAGTGCATGCTGCATTCCTGACTGCCCTGCTCCTTGTTGAAACATTGGAGCAGGCATCTGTTGTCTTCCTTGGCTTCCCATGTGCACAGCGCAATCTTTGTCATATCCATCTTCCCTGGAAAAGCATCACACAAAAAGCCTTACGCTTCATGTAATTCCATTATGAAGTCTGAGTACGTGGCATTTCTCCCATTCTCATGATCTGGGACTCTGGGTGTCTCATGCACAGATTTTCATCCAGCCTTTCATACCTAATCCGCTCCTTCATACTTTGCGTGGGCAGCTTTTCCGCATGCAGAGCATGTTGTATGATGAGGCTCAGCTTTCCAGTTTCCCACGTGATGCATAGGTTTTTCACCTTGTCAGATATTTCTGGAATCATGAAATTCATTCATGAAACTGTTTCTCAAGTGTGCCTCGTACGCTGTCACTTCCCCCTCACTCATATCCTGCTGGGGGAATGAGGCCGCTGTGCGCGTTGTGTACTGTATGTCAGTGAGGCGATGGAGATATTGCGCAACTGTCTCGCTGTCCTCTTGTTCCTCGACCTCAGCCTGGTCCCCATCCGCGTTGTTGAGGTGCATACTCATGGGATAACTCATTGGGTATTGCATTGGGTATTGCATCATAGTTGGAGGCAGTGGCTGTGTCTGTCATCATCACTTGTGCTACTCCTCCATTTAGAGGTGGCACCGCCTCAGCAGCGGTTGGAACCACCATGACTGCCGCCTGTTTTGAGGCATAGACTTTATCTTCCTTCTTCTTCTTTTCATGGCTTTCTTGTTTATTTCTTGCTAGTTCTCCCAGCTGCGCCTTGTGCAATTGCATTACTAAATCTTCTGCATACTTCTTTGCCTCTCTCCTCCTCTTTCTGTGTAACTCTGTATGGTGTATTACATTCGCTTCGAAGGTGGCCCATGGCATGGTGTTTAGACCCACCACTGTTTCCAGTTGGTCTTGGACTTCCTCAGGGAGTGCCCTTTTTAACATGAGTTTAAACAGTGTCTCACTTGCGGGTGTCTCATCCCATGCTGCTCCCATCTCCTCTCTCCAGGACTCCTGGAGTTTCAGTATGAACTCGGCAACCCCTTCCTCCAGCTTTATTTTTCCACTTTTCCTGGGTCTGCCTTCGTTGGGTAGGCCGTCCTTAACTGATCCCACAGGTCATTCCTGTATGGGACGAAGGTTATTCCATCTCCCCTTGGATCATCTGCCTCTCTTCCTAATCCAGCAAGGTGGAATATTTCCATCATTTTTGCTTTTCCTATGGTTTGGCATAGGATTGCCTTCAGATCTCCCAGAGTCAAACTTTGTCCGGTTGTTTGTTCCTCAAACTTTGTGATCCACCTTTGTGCTCCTTCACACACACTTGGCAGTCTTTTTACCAATCCAGTCACATCCATAAATGTCCATGGCACATTATGCATTTGCTTTCCTTTAACTATCAGGGGGAGCTGTGTTGCTCTCTGTGCTTCTGTCTCCTCCTCTTTTTCACTGGAGCTCTCACTTTCGGGGGCCACCTGCTGCGTCTCCCCACCTTTGCCTCTTCCCATCTGGGATTGGGTCTGCATGTGTCTGTTTCTTTGGATGTCGCCCCATTTTTATCTATCTGACTTCTTCCGTGCCTTCCTTATTCTTTGGAGATTTTTAAATTGTTTCTCCGCTCGTTTCTGTTCTTCCTCCAATTTTTTATATTCCACCTCCAATTCCTCCACCTTCATCTCCATTCGTGATGCCTGACCTCGTAACTCCTCCATCGTCACATCTGCTTTCTGGCTTCGTTCCAGAGCTTCCTTTATTGCTCTTTCCTGCTGTTTCCAAGGGGGTCAGCTGCACTTCTCCCTCCAGTCTCACTCTTACTCCTCTCATATCGTGCTGGGGCTCCACATCAACTGGGGCCGCCCTTGGGCTTATGTCGTCATCGCTCACCATTTCCATTGGGGTGAGAGACTTTTGGTCACTCCGTCCTTTTATTCTCTCGCCGGGCATCTCTGTACCTTCCACCAGCTGTTGATGCCGTTGCCGCACCTGCTTGTCTTTCCATTGGGTAATAAATTCCCATCTGCCTTGGTCTGTTGTTTCTTTTCTTGCTCCTCCTGGACCGCTATGAGGGTCCTTTTTGTCGCACAGTCGTTTGGTTTGCTTAGGGACCCCTGGGCTTCGCTTAGGTTCTTATGATGTTCCATGTTCCATCTGCCTGGGCTTTATTGATCCTCTCCTTCCCGGGTGGCAGACATCTTCCATTCGTGGCTTAATGTATTCTCTTGCCCAGGGAGTCGGTGTGCTGTGTCTTTTTAAACCTGGCGGGCGTGTGTATTCAGTCAACCACTCCATATTACGCTCCTCTGCTTATTGCCTCGATAAGTGGGAGTGACCTTCCTCCCATCGGGCATTAGCTTTCTCCACCTCCCTGTCCCAGTACAGGCGTCGGTATTCATCATCTTCCAGCGCTTCCTCTCTTCCTCCTGTAGCCCCTTCTGGGCATTCTGGGTATTTTCCTTCTTCTCCTCTGCTGCCGCCCTTTACCATGGGAGGGCAGTCCTCTTGCTCTCCCTTGGGACGTTCTTTTTCTGCTGACGTCTGCCGGATTACTCCTCTGACTTGCCCTCCTGTAATCTCCAGTTCTATTTCTTGTGTTTCACCTCCTTCTCCCAACTGTATTGATGGATCCCATTGTACTCGGATCTGTAATGTTCGTTATAAGATAGGGGTTGCAGCTGCTCCTCACATTCACCTGAGGGTGGGGCTGTAGCCTACTCTTACTCCTGTTCTTTACTCTGTTCTGCTTTTAGCTTCTTTAACCCTGTAAATCCCACCGTTGCAGAATTACAACACCACCTTGTTTATTTGTCCAGTCACTTGGCCATGAACTCACCCTACCTGCAAATTTATTTATTTATTTATTTTTTTCCATGACTGGCTTTGTCAAGATCCGTATAAAATTCCTCAAAAAAAAAAATTTTCTGTGTTCATTACAATGTCTAGAACACATACATATTTAGTTAATTTGGAAAACTAGAGCTTATGTCCATGCTGTAATTCTACAACTTTGGGCCAAAGTGGTAGTCAAAATAGCCTGTGTATCTTATGCCTTACATAAAGACACTGCACTTCTTACATCATCACAAATCGATATTTAAACTGTAAGATGATTCACTGTAATTCATTTCTAAATGTGCTTTTCTGTTAAATTTATACTTATTTTCAATTAGACCATAATTACAGGGACAGGTGCAAATGGATATGCTGGATAATATGTAGATTTCTCTTTCAGTTAGTCTATTCTTCCAGTTTACTGTAATAGTGGATACACAAACACACTGTGTAGCAAGTGCAATGTTCGCCTGTGCTTTTCAGTAGAAAAGAGCTGTCTTAGGGCCTATCACTGCAACCAATCACAGACCAACCACACCAAAAGTGACAGAACAAAAACAAAAGCAAAGCAGAAACAAAAACTCTCCTAAATATTTTCTTCTCAATACCCATATCAATAAATGCCCATTCATACATCATATTATTATGCACAGTAAGCAATCAACCTGCAAATGAATGCCTAAATGCTCTGTATATCTGATCAGACAAAGTAAGTACAAATACAGAAATTCTGCTCCTAGCAGAGCCCAACATTGCAATATTACAACATTTTCCTAAAAAACTTACTAAAATGTAAAAAATTTAAACAAAAAATATTTCTCATGCTTTTTACTTCTCCCAGCATTTTATACTTACTCTCATCTTCCTGCATTTTACCTCATCAAACGTGCCTCCTTCAGGCCACTGCAATTCTCCTTTTGTCCGGTCTTGCCATTTTTTCCATGTACTGTACTTCTTAATTTCTTTTTCAGCCATCTTGTGCTTTATTATTACAATTGCAGCTGGAGTAATTAAGTTCTTTTACCTTTCTCCATCATGCACCCTTGTCTCGCCCTTGTGGCACTGTCACGTGGTTCTGTAATTGCAGTTGAACGTTTATTCTTTTTCTGGACAACGTGGTTGTGCAGGATTCCTTCTAGTATAATTCTCCAGGAAAGACAAGGCAGATATCAAGATCAGAGTATAAGTCCAATAAGTATAACTTCAATCAAAATAAAAATTAAATTAAAATTGATTAAAATCAAATCAACTGAACATTCAAATAATTACATACTCAACCAAGTATTGACCTATTCAATTAATTAACTCACTAATAAATCAAATAAAATCAAATAAACAATCAATCGATCAAATAAACTACCAGTTAAATCACTGTTAAATCACTTAGATAAATAATCAAAACAAATTGTTAAGTTGTAAAAATTAAATTGTTGTTACATTGTCAAAAAGGAAACAATACAAATAAAAAATAAAAGTGAAAAGAACAAATCAATTAAATTGTTGTTAACTTGTTGGTAATTGTCTCATCTAACGACCCACTTATAACATAATATAACTCTACACGGTTAGATAATGCTCCAAGTTTTCAGCTTCTAAAACCTCTAACACTCAGAAAAGAGAGAAAGAAAAAACAACAATCTCATTGGAACCAAAACAATCTCTGTGTGTGTGTGTTACAAATGTCAAGGTGATTCTAGGCCTTACTGGCACAGAGTTACAGAAGCTAGAATGGAGGGTTTCTTTTACTGAAACAAAAACACTACATTAGGTTCTTATATGTCTTAATGTAATTATAAATCATATTGTAGTTTATGTCTAGTCCTGTTATGAATTAAAAACAGATTTGTATGTATGAATATGCATATGTGTGGACCCAGGAAGACTAGCTGATTGCATAGACTTTCAGCTAATGGGATCCATATAAACAAACACAAACAACAAAAAAATAAAAATAAAATAAAAATAACTTACACCTGGTGTAACACTACTAAAAAAAACTTTCCCCAACAAAACAAACAAAACTTATGAAGTCAAAAAGAATGGCCCAAGAATTGTTTAAATCCTTTAAATAAACTTAAAATGATTTAATTTTATATGAATGGTTTTTCCCACTAGGCATTAGTATCTGCTTACAAAAAGAGAAAAGAAAAAACTCAGGAAAGTTCTGTGTGTATGTGTGTGTTTGGGAATTAAGTCATAACATTCACCTTGCCAGATGGCCCTTATCGCTCCTCGTTAAAATCGTCTCCTTATTGGCTAAAGGGACGTCAGGGTCTCGCTACTTGTTACTGGCTGGCCCAACTGCCAAACAAATACCGGTTACCGGGTATTGGCTTCTAAGCTTGTCTATCTCTGCTCTATGGGGCATCTATTGGCTCATGTAAAGCTGGACTACAAACATGACACCGAATTTGTAGTTCATCAACTAGGAAGCGAGAGTCGGAAAAAAAATGGACGGGAATAAACTCCGTGTACAGTCTTCGGTCAGAAAAATAACTATTGTAAGGCGAACACAGCAATTTGGATTAAAAGGCTTAGATACTTCTTGGACCCTTGGGGATTTATTAAAAAATATTGAAAACTATGAAGCAAGGTGAATCAGATGAATCAGGTGAATCTTATTTTCACTCAGTGTGTCTCATACAGTTCTCTGCTATAATTGAATGCTTGTGTAACTTAAATAAATGTTATGTTCTGCTTGTGTGACTTAGCGCTTTTTTCCGTTGCAACTCATTTTATAAGATCTTATAAGTGCCATAAAACACTTCACAATTGCTTGTTTATACTTTATCACACATCAAACTGAATCGTCATTCAGTTTGACAATACACAAATACACATGTGCACATAAACAATTCATACACATTACACACCGTACACGTATCATTTATGTATACTTATATGGCGTACACTTATTTATGAATACTCATTTGGCTCTGTCCACTTATCAATGTGTATGTTGCCGTATCCACTTATCATTGTGAATCGCCGTATACTTATGATGATAACGTGCACGTATATAAACACTTATAACACTTATAAATACGGGGTACCCCACACAGCCCTACCAAGCAGACCTGTCTCGCTGGACAGCGGTATCTAGGGCCAACGCGTTTTCTCCACCTGCCCGTTCAGTCCCGGCTGTGAGTTATATACACACCGGCGGTACGCCACAGGAATTTTCAATCCTTAATACCAAAAATATAAATAAGTAAAAAATGTATACACCAGAATTCACTCATGAGCTTTTTTCTGTCACACACACACACACACACACACCCCTCACTCTGTCTCTCGCTCGCTCTTTCCGTGTGTGTGTCTCTCACGACAGAATGCACCCATGAGATTTTTGTTCTGTCACACACACACACACACACCTCTCCCTCTTTCTCCGTGTGCGTGTCTCTCACGACAGAACTCACTCATGAGATTATGCCTGTCACACACACACACCTCTCTCTCTGTCTAAGTGTGTGTGTGCCTCTCACAACAGAATCCGCACATGAGATTTTACCCTGCCACTCACACAGTCACAAATCAAAACAACTTTATCTATTTCCTATTTCATCCAGTTATTATACTAATTATACTGTATTTCACCCTTAAGAGTTCTTGACTTCAAGGGCAGCTGTCCGCCTCCCAGGGCCACCCCTCCCTTTCCAGGTCACAGATTCACTATAGACAGACTTCGAATATAACAGGCATCTGCTTACCTTAATATTATGGCCGGCCTCTGTGACCCTTCAGAGAGAGTGGTCCTGGTCCCGGACACAGGTCACGCTAGCCCCTTTGAAGTCCCATCTGGGGTGCCATTAGATATGTCGGAACTCAGAGCCGGTCTCCAAGTCGACACATCACAGGGTGATCTCTTCTCTTAGGCCTTTAGTTAAATTTCACTGTTAACTCTATAATTACTACAAAAATACTGAGAAAACTCCTCAGACCTGGATGAGAATGAGCAAACTTCTTTATTGTGGTCAATCAGCCAACAAATTATAATTTGCCAAATTCAAAGTAACAAATTGCCAAATTCAAAGTAACAAATTGCCAAATTCAAAGTAACAAATTGCCAAATTCAAAGTAACAAATGAAAACCCCCAAAAAGAGCATGTTATGCAAAATCAATCAAGAAAAACAAGAACTCTCGCGACGTCCTTGCAAAAATAAAAACCACCCACCTTGACCCGCGGACATGGGCACGCGCCCGCGTGCGCGCACACGCGCCCCCACACGCACACACACCTTCGCCCCCGAAGAACCAAAAAAAAACCTCAGATATCTTCTCAATATATACCCTGGCGCTCCTAGGAGCCCAGGTGCCATATCACCTTATTTACCAAAATCATCTCCTATGTTTTCTAAATACACTGACCCAATTTCCCCTTATTTCCCATTACCTTTCACCCATATGCCCATTTATGGATTTTCCTCCCCTTATTTTTCATGACCTCAGACTAAACACCTGGGCCTTCTTCAGTCTGCACAACAAGTTTATGAGCACCACATGCCCATATATGGATTTTCCTTCCTTTATTTTTCATGACCTCAGACTAAACACCTGGGCCTTCTTCAGTCTGCACAACAAGTTTATGAGCACCACATGCCCATATATGGATTTTCCTTCCTTTAGTTCTCAGGGCCTAGGTCTGTGGACCACTGTTTTTTTCATTCTACATAACATGTTATTGCTATGGACCAAGGTCTGAGAACCATGGTGTTCTTCATTTTCCATAACAATTTATGAGCTAAGGTCTGGGAACAATGGTATTTTCCCTTCTACATAACAAGTTATTACAAATGTGCTCAGACTGACTAGGCCTAACAGCCCCAAATCTGGTTGCAATAAACATCTTTGGCCTACAACATCACCTACATATGTCTTATGACAGCAATTGTAATATTTTGCAAGGCCTAATACTTTACTTTGGTTATAGTATTGTAAGGAATAATATTTTAATTATTTCTACTAAGATTTTTTTCCAACAATAGTAAACCAAAAAGAATCTTTGTGACAAATAAAGGACTTCAACCATTTCAATTTTAGTACACCATTCATCACAGAAAGATTTATGACAAACACATATGGCCGAAAGTCCGGGCTGATCCCTGACAATATCCGGATATTCGGCATTTGTGATCTTTCTTATCTTATTGCATCAATAACCATATGATAAGATACCAGACTGAATAAAAATGACAAATCTTCAGCCGTGTTTCTGCTTTAACGCTAGAAGCATAACTTTATTTTTTTTTTATTAAATACATGTAAATTAGGGGGGGAACGGTGGCTTAATGGTTAGCACGTTTGCCTCACACCTCCAGGGTTCGGGATTCGATTCCCGCCTCCGCCTTGTGTGTGTGGAGTTTGCATGTTCTCCCTGTGCCTTGGGGGTTTCCTCCGGGTACTCCGGTTTCCTCCCCCGGTCCAAAGACATGCATGGTAGGTTGATTGGCATCTCTGGAAAATTGTCCGTAGTGTGTGTGTGTGTGAGTGAATGAGAGTGTGTGTGTGTGTGTGTGTGCCCTGTGATGGGTTGGCACTCCGTCCAAGGTGTATCCTGCCTTGATGCCCAATGACACCTGAGATAGGCACAGGCTCCCCGTGACCCGAGAAGTTCGGATAAGCGGTAGAAAATGAATGAATGAATGAACATGTAAATTACTGCACTGAATAAATGCTGCAACCAAAGACTTAAGTAAGCATTTTTACAGTTACATTTATAGTAAATTCATATTATTGATATTGCTACAGTTTGTCCTAAAAATGTCATCTTAGTTTAGTTTATGGATTCGGATAAAGTTTCGGATTTCTTTTTTTTGTTGTTTCATATATTTACTGGTTTGCACACACAAAAAAAACGTGAAGACATTTGGATAACAATAACCGACATAACTGTATATAAAAAAAACCCTGAAGAATGTATGTTGGAGTCAGGCCTAGCTAGCCTCGAAAAATTGCATAAATGGTTGCCACTTGTTGCAAAATTTGGTGAGATTACCTTTATTAGTATATCTTATTTTTTCCAGTTTTAGAAAAGACATGACCTCAGTGATCCAAAGTGTGCTGGATGGGGCATTTGTTGCTTTCCAATTAAGGAGGAGATGGTGTCTCACTATCAAGGAAGTGAAAGCCAGAACCTATAACTGCACCGATGAAAAGAGGTGGTATTCTTGAGGAGTACCGAAAATGGCTACATGCGGAGAAATATTAATGGTTCTGAGGAGCACTTTAGACATGGTGTAAAAATAAGTTTGCCAGATATTTCCAAGAGTTGGGCAAAAGAAAAACATTTGGGCAAGAGTACAGGGCGAACCAGAGCATCTGTCACAGACATCAACTGTAGTAGGGAAAATTTGAGATAATCTGGTTTTAGAATAGTGACATCTGAACACTACTTTAAATTGTATCAAGGTCAAGCGGGCACAGATTGAGGCTTTGTGAATGCCGTTTAAAACAGAGTCCCACCCGTCAACATCAAAGTCCAAACCCAACTCTTTCTCCCAAGCCTCCTTCATCCTAGATAGCTAAATGGGCATCGTAGGACTGAATAGTACCATAGACTTTTGAAATTAAAGATCTTTGTGAAGGATTCAACAGTAAAAGTGTGTCCCATGTCTGCTCGGGAGGAATTTTTCATGTGGAAAATTAGGAAATAAAGTTTTTATGCAGTTCCTAATTTGGAAATACCTAAAAAGATGTGAAGGTGGGAGGTCAAACTCACTAGTTAGATTTGTGAAAGAATGAAAATCCCCATCTTTATAAAAATCCTTAAAACATTTCAGACCCTGATCATGCCATAAAGTGAAAATAGATTTAGCAAATGAAGGTTTGAATGCATAACTCCTCAACAGTGGACTTGATATGGCAGGAGTAAGAAATTTAAAATGCTTCCTAAATTGAAACCATATCTTTAATGTGGAAATGACCACTGGGTTGCTAGTAAAGCCAGAGGGGTTGACTGAAGCCATGCCAGTCAGTATTGCCAGTAAAGAGGATGATGGACATGATTGTATTTCCAACTGAGACCAAGGTATGTTAACCAATTTTAGCCAAAATATAGTTTTGGTTATATTCGTACCCCAATAATAAACTTGGTAGAGAGAGGCCACCATCGAATTTGCAATTCTGAAGTAATTTCAGCCTAACTGTAGGTGTCTTACCATTCCACAGAAAATGAGATACAACTGAATCACTCACTCACTCACTCATCTTCTACCGCTTATCCGAACTTCTCGGGTCACGGGGAGCCTGTGCCTATCTCATCGGGCATCGAGGCAGGATACACCCTGGACGGAGTGCCAACCCATCACAGGGCCAACTGAATCAATGTTTTGGAAAAAACCTTTAGATAAAAATATTGGTAGGCACTGGAACAGAAACAAGAACTTTGGGAGGACACTCATTTTAACCGCGTTAATTCTACCGATCAGGGAAAGGGGGAGGGAACCCTATCTTTGGAAATCAGCCTTAATCTCAGTTAATAGGCGAGAAAAATTTACATCATAAAGAGTTTTGTAGGAACTGACCACAT